>NW_028280827.1:252500-500000 GCF_059751285.1 Brachycentrus maculatus | reverse complement strand
GAGTCTTCTGGATAAAATAAATGTCAGGATCAGGGAAATATGCGAGATCGAATATGTCGTTAGGTGGGGAAGGTAACGAAGGAGTCAATGGTATGCGCATGTGAGGAGAATGGAACCATTCAGACTCCCCCCCCCTCCCACATCGCATTGTACGGCCAACCCTAAGGTAGACGACTCCCTGGGTAATCACCAAAGAGATGGATTGACAGCTGGGAATCAACATCGCAGGAGGATGATCCCTATTAAAAATCGGCAACAAGGCCTTCATCGAGAAGAAGATGAAAAGAAGAATTAGAACAAAATACACAATAAGAATGCAAATAACAAAGCGACAAAAATCAAAAAAGGAAGAAAAAAGGAATGATATGATGGAGAGTTATGAACTTTAACCTTAATGACGACGATGAGACTAAAGCAGAAATTTGGTGGTGTCTGGAACGAATTAGACGCGTCAGGAAGTGCGTCAAATTCATTATTTTTAAACCATCGTAATTCAAGGAAATATGTGTATTTTTAATAATTTGGTACATTAAATCAAATTTTTGTTTTTTTTTGTTTAAAGAAACGGATTTGAAAATTATTTTCAAAACACAAACGCATTTCATTTAAAATACAGAAACCCTCTTGTGACGATATAATGTAACAAGAGAACATAATGTTAAAGGAAATGAACGCTGACATAAATTCTCGTTTGTTTGAAAATACTCTGATCTCTGTGAAAAAACCCCTTGTGCGGTTTTGTGGTTTGAATTTCGCGTCGCATTTTCCGTTTGAAATTTACCACGAACCTGTTTGACTTCAACTTGAATTATAAAATATTTTCGTTGAATTTTCAATTTATTGTACGTTTTGAACTGCTCATATTAATAAGGACGTCATGTTTTAATATTATTTTTTTTAAAAGTTGAATTTATTTTGCCTCGTGAGGGTAATATAAGCTATCCGACTCTCTACCCTTTACTATCAGACTCTCTACCTTTAAAGGTGGTTTTACGATAAAACTTAAGAGAAAATCTAAACGATTCAAATTTAAATACGGTGGTCGACAAAATGATCGGAGTGCTCGTTATTAAATACACAATTACTATAAAAAATACTCCTTTTTTCATAAAAGATATTCACTTGATTATTTTAAATATTCAATTTATTACGAATATAATATTTTTAAGTTTAAGTTTTAGTATTTTTGAGAAGGAGCTAGTAGCCAATAGAAGAGTCTAGAGTCAGTTCGTGGATTCCATATGCTCTACACAGGGAGCGGTTATGGTTAAGTTAGTAGTAGTCGTATTTTAAGAAACTCTTAAATATGGAAATAGTGGATATCTCAAATTTTTACTACATTTTTAATGTTAGGGGGTTTCAGGACATTTTTAAGGCTTATTACCTATCTTTGGGTAGTATAAGTTATCATAATAAAAAAACTATATTTTAGTGAAACTTTGGATATTTCTAAAGAAGTGACTGTTTATTGGTTAAGAAAAGCGTAAAAAGGGCTTACGATTTGTCTTTGGCTGGCTTAAGCCAGCATTAAGTTAACATTATTTAACATTATTTTAAACTTAAGTTAACATTATTTGATCAAGCGCCATAAAATGGATGTCTCAAGAAAAACGGCATTTTTGAGAATATAAACGTCTGTATATTTATAGGGCATACAATCTTTTTTTAGGTAGTTTAAGAAATCATTACGAAACATTTAATATTAAACCCATGATTAAACATTTTCATCTATTTTCAACTAGAAATTTCTATGTAAAAATGAATGAGTTCTGCTTATAATCTGTTAAAATTCATGTCTCATTTTTAAGCGATTTTGTCATGAAAATATAATGGCAGTGCTACTTGTAATGATAGAGTAAAATAAAAAATACGTAAGCAAGAACGAGTCCCAACAAATGGATACGCGTCATTAAAAGTACCGCAGAATTTTTATCCCGAGAGATTAAAGAGAACATAAGACCTTTATAGTTTGCGTGCAAAGCCTTTGATAACACTTCCTCACTATTCACAGTCAGTAGTAAACATTTTTAAGTTTAAAATGTTTATTTAATCCGATGTATAAAATATAATAACCTTATTCAAGTTCCTTTCCATTTATGAGTTTGCAAATTACTTACGGTGTAAAATAAATATAAGCTTTCTACTAAAAAAGTTCTGTTCGAACAAAGTTTGTACATTCGTTGTGAATACTAAACATTATTTAATAAGCTTTTGAACAATTCTTTCGAGGAATAGTCTTAGGGACTGTTTTAACTAATAGGGTATACGAAAATAAAATTAATGTTGTGCCGAATTTAAGCTTTTATATTAAACTTCTAACGGCTAAACTTTTCCAATTATTTTCACAAAGGCCAGTGAGTTGAGAGCGAATAAATGTACACAAATATATAGACGTGCATAGTCTTAAAAACGTATTTTTATAAACAACTGTGTTTACATTACTTATTCTAACTTATAACTAATTCTAGAACTTCTAGTCGAGTACAAAATTATTGAAAAAAGTACCCAATAATTGCTAGTCTTTAAGGTAACGAATTGACGAATAAGTGCTAAGGCACTTATTAAGATATGACAAATAAAACATAATTTACAAAGAAAAAAATCAAACATTTTATGCCATTCAATCTATTTTCTAGAACCCAAAGAAATATTAAATATTATAACATGCATTTTTTTATATGCATTTTTATGCATTTTTCATAATAAATTTTTCTAAATAACATTAATGAACGCAATCATCTTCACATGAAGCATTAAAATAAATTTGAATTTAAGTTTTACTTAGTTTATACCACTATTGCTATAAATAGTGATACTTACTTGTAAAATTTTAATAAAAAATGGATAGGTTTTACCACAAACTGACTGCTGAATCAATTAATAAAACTTAAAAATATATTTTTGGTTTAAAAATTAAAACAACAAGCAGTATACCGTATCTTATATTGTATTATATTGTATTCTGAACCCTTGCATAAGCTATGCCTTCGTTTGACTTTGTTTTTGTTTGAAAAATATGTTACTGAATGCATATTATATAAACTTTATAAAATAAAACGATTTTGTTTTAACCACTTTTTATTGGTACACTTTTTCCAACCGGTTTCAACAAGAACATTATCATCATCAGGGTTTATGTACTAATTCTAAAACATTGAAATATTCGTAATAAGGTAAAAGATAATAAATATAAAAGAAAATAGGTTATAAAGATTTTAAAATGTGCCACAAAGTATCTGCGAAAAGCATTCAAGAAAACCATATGATATACCTTAAAATATTGAAAAGTGCAACGTAATAAATATTAAACGTGCATTATAAATATGAAATTTCCTTTGGAGTCTTTTGTTCTAAAAAGTCCCCATATATTAATAAATTAATATGACTTGCAGGTATCCGGTATGCAAGCTAAAATTTGATATATGAATCGGGGGCCACCATTCATTGAACTTCATATTCCTTCATATGAAACTAAGCACATTTCTTGACCATGTCGGGCAATCTGGTCATAAATACTTCATTATAGGTTTAAGTAAAATATTTATTTAAGTAATTTATGGTACTTGTAGTGCATATAACCATTATGGGTTCCTTGTTGAGTATGCATATTTTTCCATCTTTGGTTTTCACTGCTGCAATCTGTGAAAATAATATATGGATATTGGTTTGGCCGGTACTTATCGATAGTACGTTTTGAATTTCGAACGACGCCCGACTGCCCGAATACAAGACAAAAGAAAACAAAAGTAAAAAACAGTTGCAATTTGACTCTTCACGCGGGCGCTCTATATATTGAATTGTTGTGAATACCTCGCTGTATTTTATTGAATTGTTGTGAATACCTCGCTGTATTTTGTGACCCCATCACCACCATCAAGAGAGAATCGCCCTGATCCCAGCGCTGGATCAAGACCAAATATAAGAATAAAAGGTTAGTTCTTTATTCATACGTGCTATTTGATATTTATCGAACTCGCCTTCCCTTGGTACTTGAAAGTTCGAGCATAAATCATCGAACTAACTCGGGAGAGTATCACGACTCCAAATCGATCTAAATATTTCTATCTTGTAGAATCGTCGTCTTATTGTTAATAATATAAGACTGGTCCTTCGAATAATTATTTTTTTTGAGTTTCATTTCGCACTGTGGCGAAACCATTTTTGGTCCTTCGAGCCGGATTTACATATTTACGATTACTAGCGTACCTATTTACGATTGCGAGCGTTTCGGATTTGGTGTCAATACTAAATTCGATATTTAAATTCCTTGTGAATTTGTTTCCCTTTGATAATATTGCTACTGCAATAAGCATTACGTAAACATGAATGATAAAATACAACTTAAATTGGCGAAAGCAAAAAAAGATTATATTTTGGCGAAAATCGAAGAGCTACATAAACAAGCTCAAAATGTTTATCAAAGTCAAAAAGAAACGCAAATTACACAAGAATTTAGATTTAGAGTACAGGCATCGGAAATTGACAATCTATTTTCCGAATTTAAAAACTTATGTGATAATGAAAACGTGTTGCAAATGAAGTTAAATCCAGATTTTCAGCCGAATTTTGAGAGCTTGACAGTTTTCAAAAGGAAGTTTTATTTTGTTAAAGACACACTTATAAGGATGACAAAATATTCCGAACTCGAGTCGTCAAATACTTCGCAACCAATTCACGGTGTAACAAATTTAGTTTTAAAATCGCAGGATGATCCTAGTTATAATTTAAGTATTCAACCACTAGTATTAAATAAGATAACCGATAACCTTCCAGTTTCCGAGATTAATACCTCATCTCTCAACTATTTAAATGACTTGTCCTTAGCTGACAGAGACTTCCACATTTCAAGACCAGTAGACATATTACTGGGTGCTGAAGTTTTTACTGAAAATCTGCGAGATAAAAGAATACGTGGACCGCCAGGAAACTCAGACGCTATGGAGACCGCATTTGGGTTTAAAATTGTAGGTTCGGCCAATTCTTTGATAAGTTACGATAAGGACGATACTCGTCCTCCTATTCATAATTTTTTGACTACTTCTAAGGAATCAATTGAGACACTAGTATCCAGATTTTGGACATTAGAAGAAGCACCTTCGAGTGAAAAACCAAGTTTTTCATCTGAGGAAAAACAGTGTGAAGAATTTTATAAATCAAACATACATCAGGATAGCACTGGGCGCTACGTGACAGCACTACCCTTTAATAGAGATCCATCTTGTTTAGGAGATTCACTTACAACTGCGACACTTCGCTATCAGAAGTTAGAACGCAAAATTAACCAAAATGACACTCTGCGTCGTGACTATGATAAGGTCATGGAAGAATATCTCGAAAATAAATTTATTTCTCCCATACCACTTAGTAATTATAACGAGCCATTTTATGTCATACCTCATCACGGAGTTCAACGAGCGGACAAACTCACTACAAAACTTAGAGTTGTCCTAAACGCCAGTCAGGTGACTACGTCGGGTCTTTCTCTGAATGATTGTTTACATCCAGGTCCTAATTTACAAGCAGAATTACCCGACGTTATTCTAAAATTCAGATTATTTCCAATTGCACTCAGCGCGGATATCAAGCAAATGTTTCTAAATTTAATTGTACGTCCTGAAGATCGTCGTTTTCTCAATATCCTGTATGAATTTAAAACTGATGACGTAATAAAGATGTACCAGTTTAATCGCGTGTGCTTCGGTTTGAGATGTAGTCCTTACTTAGCTATGCGTACCGTAAAGCAGCTAGCTAAAGATGAACATGATAAATATCCATACGCTACCAAAATCGCGTCCGAAGATTTTTATATGGACGATTTAGGCACGTCCACTCGCACAACGGAAGAAGGTGTTAAGTTGGCGCTAAGTCTAATTGAACTTTTCAAATTAGGAGGTTTTGAATTAGTTAAATTTGTAAGCAACTCGGCGGAAGTGATGAATGCTATTCCGGAAAGTAATCGTTTAACTAGTAAAGTTAAATTTGACAATGAAGAGGATAACCTTAAGATTCTCGGATTAGATTGGTGTCCTAAGGAAGATGTTTTAACAGTTTCTGTAAAATGTAGCCCAATACCTAAATGTACCAAACGCACAATGTTGTCTACGGTGGCAAAGTTGTGGGACATCAATGGCTATTGTTCTCCAGTAATCTTATATGCGAAATTATTAATCAAAGCTTTATGGATTCGTAAGTTAGGGTGGTATGAATTGCCACCTGAGGAAATAAAAACTACCTGGCAAAAGTTCTTAAAAGAATTGCCTCTGCTAAAAAGATTTAAATTGCATCGATTTTTAGGCTTTGAATCGGAATTATGTACTTTAAACATATTAGGGTTTGCAGACGCCAGCGAACGCGCGAACGGCGCCTGTGTTTATACGTGCATAGAAGTTCCAAATAATCCCAATAAAATAAGTCTAATTCTAGCCAAGAGTCGTGTAGCTTCACTCAAAATTGTGTCTTTAGCTCGATTAGAACTTTGCGCAGTCTTATTATTAGCAAAGCTTATTAAATTCGTCATCGATACAATTTCCTCAAGGTGTACAGTAAAAAATATATATGCCTTTAGTGACTCGACAGTCGCTCTACACTGGACTCACTCATCACCACATCGTTTTGACACATTCGTCGCAAATAGGATCACCAAGATTCAAGAACTTCTTGATCCCAAATATTTTTACCATATCAATGGTAAGCAAAATCCAAGCGACTGTATATCTCGCGGGTTGACACCCGCGCAATTAATTGACCACCCTCTGTGGTTAAACGGTCCACCGTGGGCTAGGGAAGATTGCTCTACGTGGCCTATAAATAAATTTTCCTTTGAAGAATCCGAAGATAAAAAATTGGAATACAAACGTTCTAAAGTTTTTCTAACAACGAATACATTCGTTAATAATTGTTTGGAGTTTTACGAATTGTCTAAAAGAGTTTCGTGTTGGGACAGGCTTCTTCGTATAATTGTATATTGTTTACGTTTTTTAAAACGGTTACCTCGTTCGGTGACAGTTACAGTCTCAGATTTGATAGAAGCTGAGAAGGTGGTTATTAGAGCGGTCCAAAGCATGCATTTTTCAGACGAAATAAGCCAATTAAAGGGGTCTCAGGTCATATCAAAACAGTTGAAACGTCTGAGTCCCTTTATAGACGAAGAAGGTATTTTACGCATTGAAGGAAGATTATCCAAAGCAGATCTTCCTTTTGAAACCAAACACCCAGCGCTTCTTCCAAAACGAGACCATGTGGTCGATTTAATAATAGATCGGTACCACAAATTTCACTTACATACGGGATCGGGACTCCTTATGTCTATCCTGCGCCAAAGATTTTGGATTCTTTCTGCCAGAAGCGTCATTAGAGGGCGAGTAAATAAATGCAATGCCTGCTTCCGCATGTCTCCGTCACATCCAACTCCGAAAATGGCTGATCTTCCATCATATCGGATACAGGAGGCAAAAGCTTTTGTTCACACAGGTGTTGATTACGCGGGTCCTCTAAACATTACTCTCACTAGAAAGCGCGGACAACGTTCTCAAAAGGCTTATCTGTGTCTTTTTATTTGCTTAACAACTAAGGCCGTACATATTGAACTTGCTTCGGACTTATCCTCCGATACTTTCTTAGCCGCGTTCAAACATTTTTTGTCGCGAAGAGGACCTGTATCATGTTTGTACTCAGATAATGGTACAAATTTTATTGGAGCTAAGGCACAGTTAGAAGATATTTATAAGTTAACCGTATCGCAGGAATACCACAATATTATAAGCAAAGAAATGCTTAAGCGTCGTATAGAATGGAAATTAATTCCACCTCATAGTCCACATTTTGGTGGAATCTGGGAGTCAAATATTAAGAGTTTCAAATCACACTTATATAGAGTAATAGGAAGTCAATTACTGACTTATGAAGAACTCCTTACGGTATTAGTACAGATAGAGGCTCTCCTCAATTCTAGACCCATTTGTGTGTTATCGGGCGAACCTCATCCGGAAGTCCTTACTCCCGCCCACTTTCTCATGTCTACACCTTTGCAATCTCTTCCGGCCTTGGAAACAAACAGTTATAGTTTAGGTTATCGTAAACGGTTATTAGACAGTTTAGTCCAAGAATATTGGAAAAAGTGGAGGTTGGAATACTTGCATACATTGCAAGTGCGCCAAAAGTGGTGTACACCCGATCACCCGGTAACTGTGGGTACTTTAGTTCTAATTATACAAGACGACATCCCTTCTTTACGTTGGCCTCTAGGAAGAATAGAAGAATTATACCCTGGCACCGATGGTATTGCCAGAGTGGCTTTGGTCAGAACCCAAACCACCAGCTTCAAAAGGCCAGTTGTTAAACTGTGTCCAATTCCAAATCAATAGTAGTTTGTTTATCTATTGTTTTTGCATTTTTTTATCTCAGTTTTTCTTTTGTTTGTTTGTTTTTGCATTAAGTTTCCAATTGTATTGAATTGGACGTTTCCGAACAAGTGAAAGTGTTGAGAGAATTACCTCAAACCTCTTATGGTTCAAATTGAAATGAATTATTTAATTATCCCTTTATTTAAGTATTTTTCCATATTATTTCTCTCTCTTCAACATTCGTGTTTGATCGTTTTGGAGTTCGTGGTTCTTTCGGTTTGCGTCGACGGTTTCGGAAGCTCTAGGAACTTCCAAGGCGGGGGGCATGGTTTGGCCGGTACTTATCGATAGTACGTTTTGAATTTCGAACGACGCCCGACTGCCCGAATACAAGACAAAAGAAAACAAAAGTAAAAAACAGTTGCAATTTGACTCTTCACGCGGGCGCTCTATATATTGAATTGTTGTGAATACCTCGCTGTATTTTATTGAATTGTTGTGAATACCTCGCTGTATTTTGTGACCCCATCACCACCATCAAGAGAGAATCGCCCTGATCCCAGCGCTGGATCAAGACCAAATATAAGAATAAAAGGTTAGTTCTTTATTCATACGTGCTATTTGATATTTATCGAACTCGCCTTCCCTTGGTACTTGAAAGTTCGAGCATAAATCATCGAACTAACTCGGGAGAGTATCACGACTCCAAATCGATCTAAATATTTCTATCTTGTAGAATCGTCGTCTTATTGTTAATAATATAAGACTGGTCCTTCGAATAATTATTTTTTTTGAGTTTCATTTCGCACTGTGGCGAAACCAGATATAATAAATAATATTGAATTGATTTGATAAATGTCCCTTTATATACTAAATAGTTTTATCTATGTTAGATTCAAAAAGCTTTTTATTAAGTAGAGACCCTTTAATTTTGATGCAACATTCACCATTATACCCATGATTGACTACCAAAATTAGTTCGATGCAATTTTACATGTCTGACACAAGAGAATAAAGTAGAAGATTGAGGCAGACCTATTTTAAATATCGCTCACTCCTTTCAAAAACGTCATATAAAAAAATCGTCAATTTTCAGTTGTGCATGTTTTCGGAATATTCAGACAATCTACTATATCCCAGCAAAAGTGGCATATTTTAAACATAATATTTACCCGCTACAGGACAGAAAGTGTTATTTTTGCATTTTGAAGAAAAGGTATTGTTTAATTATTTTACTAAACATACTTAAAAAAAATTCAAATGGAGAAAAAACATTCAGGTCTTACCTAAAAAGTTATGTTGCACAGTAAAAAGTACAATAAGTGGCTATACACACTACGGACACTATTTATTTTTAATACATTTTATATTTTTAAACTTTAAAAACGATCTCCTGAAAAAACGAGTTTTTTTTTATATATGACATTGTTAAAAGGAGTGAGCGATATATACTACCATGTTTTAAGTGAGATGCACTGCCGGCAATTTCAGTCACTGGTCGCCTCTGAAATGTATAGGTAATATGGTCTCGCAGTCAGTGGTATTATGGAGTGTGCAAACTTCTCACTTGTCATTTGTCATCGCCAACTGGCGAATTTGTTCTGCTTCTGTTAAGCGCACGGATGAGACAGGTCGGATTTATGTGTGGCTTGTCAAACGCTGCGCGAACCAGTATACAAGCGGCAAAAAATAATTCCTCCACGCTGCCACCCGCGCGGTCGGAAAAAGGAAGGCTTCCAGCTTCCCGCCACCGTTTGCGCGGGAATCACATCTCCCCCCGAAATCAATTACTGTCGCAGGAATCAATGTGTTTCTCTATATCCCACGCTGTCAGTCGGCGGAGGCACAAAACGTAACCTAATTCTGCCAATTTTAAAATTGCCGAGAATACGACGTTCGCCGGGAATGTACAATATTACCTAAAATTCTATTCAGAACTTATTTAGATTCCTTTCAAAGGTTACGCTTTCCCGGTATTCTATAACATTAAGCGAAATTATTTTTTATTTATCTTCGTCTAAAAAAATAATTAAAATACTATACAATGCTAAAATGTGAGCTAGTTATTTTTAATTTCCAAATATGTATTAATAGTATAAATTATAAGTTTATTAAAAATTAAAACTCACGTTTTCGTTTCGTTTTATAAATTAACTTCAATTGATACTTTGTTGGATATGCGAGTTTCCGGACCCATCTATGGTTGAGTTGAATATTTTTTTCATTAACGAAGGTCATCCTTCGTGAAGTCATCTTGTTGAGAAATGAAGATAAAAAAATATAACTTATAAAAAAAAATAGAACAAAGAACACACTCAACATACCATAAAATGAACAAAAAACATGAGGAATCCATCACTAAATAAGTAACTAAGTTTTTTTTACTGCAAACTCCATTATTTTCCGTAAATGCGGCTGAATTGAAAATAAATTCGTGACATAATAAGCTTCCTATATTTTACTTTCAATTGAATACGTCACTGGATGGAGGGGTGTCCTTTTCATGAAATGTCAGTGGACATTATGTACCTTTTTATCGGGAAAACCATTAGACCAGCCCTTCTCCGACAGATTCGACCTATTTTCTTCTATTATTCCCATTTACGCGTCACGTCTTTGTGCGCCATTGGAAGCCCGCTCTTTCGAGCGACATCTAGTGCCCACTTGCCGTACTCTACTTTTCCAAAACAACAAACCTATGGCTTTTTTACAAAAGCATCCCTGAGCAGGAATAGAATAATAGAATGATCGATTGTTATCCCTATTTCCAATTCACAGACAAGAGTATATTTAACAGTAAATAAATATTGTACAAAAAACCGATCAATTGTCATTATCGAGAATATATTCTCACTTTTCTCAATATTTTGGCCAGTTTTTTAAATAGATCATTAAACTATTTACCTTATATTAACTGTCAGAAAGATGAAGGTATGTGAACAACGATTTGAACAAAATCAAAATATTGTGAAAGTATCATCATTCATGACCTGATAGGAGTAAAAAACCATGATAATAAATTTGGATTAATATACATATATATAAATATATATATATATATATATATATATATATATATATATATATATATATATATATATATATATATATATATATATATATATATATATATATATATATATATATATATATATATATATATATATATATATATATATATATATATATATATATACATGTATATATATATATACATATATATATATATATATATATATATATATATATATATATATATATATATATATATATATATATATATATATATATATATATATATATATATATATATATATATATATATATATATATATATATATATATATATATATATATATATATATATATATATATATATATATATATATATATATATATATATATATATATATATATATATATATATATATATATATATATATATATATATATATATATATATATATATATATATATATATATATATATATATATATATATATATATATATATATATATATATATATATATATATATATATATATATATATATATATATATATATATATATATATATATAGCGCAATTTTCTTCACCGCGCGCTTCACCGTAAATGATTTGGGGAAAAAAGATAGTGGCAATGATTAACGAAGTTTATGTTTTTATTATAATACTTATGTAAAAGCTTTATCTGCCCCCTAATTTCATTCGTCTGTATAAGGTTAAAATATTGACCAATATCTTAGTCTCTTTTTTGTTGGTTATAAGATATTGCTTACTAATAATAAGACCGCCAATGTTTATTTATTCTGTAAAAAAGTTTGATAAATAAATACATATATTTTTAAAAGATTTTTAAATAATTGCAATAAGTGCGTCAATTCCAGAGGCGTATTTTCGAGATCGTAAAATATTTAATAAATACATATTTATAATGTGGATACTACTATGATGGATCGTTTATAAATATAAAGGGTAAATTCAAGATTTCTCTAAAATACATTTTATAATCTTATATAATACTCTTTGCTCAAAATATATTATTTTGTATAATAAAATCGCTTTGTTTATTCAGCATTAAAGATTCAATATCAAACATAGTTTGGTAAGTACTAAATTTTAATATAATTATGAAGTTAAGGCAATATGAATTGAAGGAGAATTTACGGGTAATTAATACTGCTTCGGAAAATCTCTAATCACATTCTTAAGGAACACTCATCTATATTTTATCAGAATCAATTAATATGTATTATTAATATAATTTCATGTTCAAGTATTTATTTACTAGTATAAGTTCTTAGTAAAATGTTATACATTTTTTAAGGTAATTAAATCAGTTAAAAAAACACTGATCGTTAAATGAAAATATACCATCCGAATTACTATAAACATTTACAACATTTTAAGTGTATCCAAAAACTTGTTCACAAATCTGGATTATCTACAATTATATCGGAGTTATTTTTCAAATTAACTTTGTGGAATGACATTTTGATTATTTAAAATTAAACATTTGTCTTCGACCACTTATTGAGTTTTATTTCACACGACCTCTTTCGAAAACTACAAATATTTTCATCGACAGGTTGTCACAAAAACTAGTCGTTTGAAATAAAACTTAATTAGTGGTTTAATAATACAAGCGTTCCTGCAGAGAATCGATGTAATGGTAAGAATAGTATTGATGAAGATTTTTTTTTGTGGTATTAAGATTATTTTTATATTTAAGCACGAGCTTTCACGGATATAAAAGCTTAATTAAACGCCGATAATCTCCGAGGTCAATTTTTAGGTCCTTTGAGTGATGATAAAACATTTTTCTAGGGAGTACGATTGGAAGGTTTTAAAATCCGCTCTAAATTGCTTTTCTGAAATTGATTTATGCTTGCGCTGATCTTATCTCGCTTCCACCAGGAGAGAAGCCTATTACATTAAAGCCCCTTTATTAAGGGAAAACTCCCGCCTTCTTATATCAACTCTGCTAATTTCATTTCATAGCAAATTTCTTCATTTAAAGGATAATTTTCCGCTGATGCCAGCTTTCTAATTGTATAATTTCTGGTTTGTTACAAATATTGTGCTTTCTTCTCGAAATTTATTAAGCAAGAAATCCTGGCGCTCTTCCGCATAGAGATTATGTAAATAAAAAACACCGATAATAAAATCTTAGAAAAGGAAAAATACATATTTTTTCAAATGTTGATATTTCTTGTTTATGAAACTCTCTTGGTATTTTCTTTATTATTTTTAATATGACTTACTAACTAACCATCATGTCGCTTCGCTGAAGGGATAGGCAGAGAAAATAGAATGCCACACTAATGTTAATGTTTGTTTGTTAAAAATTCTTAATCTCTTTGAAATATTTGATACAACATTGCGTTCGAATTCGCATTTGTTTATATTTATCTACATAAATAAAAATATTATAAATATATCAGCTTGTGGTCCCGTGGTTAGTGTTGCGGACTTTTCAGTCAGAGTTTGTGAGTTCGAGCCCACTCTACAACAATTTCATACCTCTTTTTGATAATGAGCCGCTAAGGCACAGAAATAGTATGAAATTGAAGTATTTATAAAAGTAATAAAAACGCTAATATTTATCTTTTGATTTTCTACATTAATTACGAATATTCGAAAAATGGATATTAAAAAACATTCTTCAAATTCAAGGAGAATGACAACCAATGCTGAAGTTCTCTGAAGGGCAGGATCTAGTAGAGAATTAATAAGTGGGAAGACAAAGTTAAACCAAGTGGTTCAGCTGATTCTAATGGGCGAGATAGAAGGACGAAATGGCATAGACGGAAAGAAAATATCCTGGTTTCGAAATGTACGTGACTTATCTGCAATTGTAAGAGTACAGGAGCTGTTTCGCATAGCTCAGAAACTGAAAACTTGAAAAAGAAGTTAAAGCTCTTTTTGTAAAATATCTTTGTACACTGGCTTCCTTATTTATGTAAAGCAATGAGTGATTATTTAAAAAAAAATACCATTAAAAAAGTATTTTATAAATAATCCCAAATTGTAACCTTTAATCTAATTCATAAGTAGTGAAAGAGTTCATTTAAAATAAGTTCTATACGAAAAACCAAACAAATTTGACAATGCAATTTTACAATTTCCAAATTATAAATACATTTTATATTGCATTGGTACAATACACTGACGATAATGAAAGAAATGATGTCCGCCTCTGTAGTAGTCAGGACGCTCAGGGGGGGGGTCATATAAATATTAGTGATTTTTTAGTCTAATATTTTTCAATACTACCCTGAACTGTTACCTAAAGCGGAGGGCTGATCACCTTTCCTTCATCAAGATAAGACTCCATATATACGTTGCAGTGCCTTATTCACCCTTGGGTGCGAATAAGGGTTTGAAGAAGATAAAGACATAGATTTATATTTATACATCCATATATATACCTATCCTTTATTTGCTCACCCTAAGTCGTACCCAGTAATGAATTGGGTACTGCTTCAAATTATAAGTTGATCGTTTATTATACGAAGGCCAAGTGATCTTGCGCTCAGGTACCAGTTCAGGGTTATATGAAATGAATGTAAGAGTGACAAAACACTTATTTGCTATAACTTGATTTGTTTAGAACAAAATAAGTAATTCACAATTCATTATAGGCTACAACCATGTTGGCAATTGTTGAACTCGTGTGTATAGTTTGTGGGGAAATGGAAAATACCGAGAAAGCCACAACTTTCTATATTATTCCATCTTTATCGTGTCTTATTATTTAGATCTCGTGACCTCGTTTCAGCAGGCATGTGGTGTCTGATATAAATAGAGTCATTATGGCAACATAAGGTGCTTATTCAACGTTGGTCCTTAGGTCATTATCTTTCCATTTAATCGAATATATACGTACTAACTCGTATATCAACTATCCCTCGTTCTCCGTACTGGGAGATTAGCGCTTTCATATGAAGGCTTTTTGATGCTAAAATACATACATTCTGGAATTGAATTTGGTACTGGAAATATTTTAAATATATTGAATTAATATTTTTACGGATTATTTGGAATGGAATTATGTTATATATTGTAACCGCAGAAAGTTGGTAGAACTTTATTTTAATTTTGTTTGTAATATATCCAAATTTGAACATGGTTATTGGATTGAATTCTACTTTTATTTACATACACAAATATGATAATATGTGGATCATTTCATCTTATTTAGACATTATTAATTGTGTTAAATTTTAGATATCTGTACTATCCAAAAATGGATTTATGTAATAATTATAGACTTTAATAACTATTTGCTTTACTGTATAAATTGGACTGATCATCCTTGCTTTCATGTAATAAACGATTAAATTAATATTAATATGATTCCATCAGTGCCCTACGCACCAATGAGTGCCGATAAGGGCCAGTTGTAGATGTAGTATATGAAAATATATAACTGTATATATTCTATACTCTATATCAAGGGTGGCCTAGACGCGGCCACAATTACCGTGATTGTACTTTATGATTATCTATGCATTTAAATTATTTAAAATCCTGACAAAAAAAAGATGAGATTTGCTGTAATAATTTTGGTGCATTTTGGGTAGGCCAGGCCTGCTTTATATTCTATAAAAATTCTGTTGTCTTTCAAAAACTAATACATTTTTTTAGAAGAGAATAAAAGTGTAAAAAGTAATTTATTTTTGAAGATAAGATTTTAAAAAAATAATACCAGTACATTTGGTTCATAACCGTTCTAAAATAATAAATGCATATTTAAACCGAGTGTTAATAATTTGAAAATATTCAAAAAAATAATTAAGCAAAATTTATTTTTTGTTGTTTGTATCTCACAAAACTAATAATGAGAATAAGTGATTAAGTTTTGCAACAAATACTCTCAATTTACGTCTTGTATTTTTATTTAGATAATATATAACATTTAAGATAATATATTTTTTTACTGCATATTTGTGCAAAGCTTTTTTAAATCACTAAACCAATGTATTAATTTTACAATATTCTTGGTAAAATAGGCAATAGTTTGCCACCATTCTGAAGATCATTTTTAAACAACATGTACTTACATATTTCAGTACTTTAGACTGCCGAATAACATGTGCGTGAACTCCCTTAAAATTCGGGAATTTCGGTCTTGACACATAAGTGGATTTTCATGTTATTAGGAACACAGGCAAAAGACAATATTTAATTCAGAATCAGCATACATATTATTAATTAAATTAAATTGTTGTAATTTTATAATAAATATTCTTAAATGTTTTTCCGTATATTATTTTTTATTTATTTACGGCCGAAGCCAATTATACAAAAAAAAATAACACAGTTAAAAGATAGTATCATACATCTTAATCAAAGAATGTAGCGATACAAAGTAAGTATACATATCTCTCACTCCTTTCATGAACGTCATAATTGAAAAATCGTCAATTTTCAGGTTTTACAGAAAAGAAAAAACATTCAGGTTTTACCTTAAAAGATCTGTTGCACAGTAAAGAGGTCAATGAGTGGCTTGATATTTATTTCTAATACATTAAATTATATTTTTAAACTTAAAAAACGATCTCCTGAAAAATGAAGTTTTTTGATATATGACGTTGTTGAAAGGAGTGGACGATATATCACATAATTGACACGTCGTTTCATGTGTGAGTTCTCTTCAGTAATTATGGTCGATTTACGTAAGCTTTTTTTAAATGTACGCAAGATACTTCTCGAATACCCAGACTTCCATATTCTTCACCTTTGTTGAGATACGAAAATGTAAAAAAAACTTCTTAGTGCAGAAACCCAGATTTGTGAACAAGGATATGGGTACACTCAAATGTGTGTAATTATTTGTTTATTCGTATTAATAATTTTGATAAGTTTATTTGTTTGTTGATACTTCTATCTGCCCTCTAAATAAAAACGGTTGTTTAAGGGTCAAACTTTTAAACAATGTCATTAGTCTATTTTGGATAAAAGCGAAATGTTGATTTCTAAAATCGTTTTCAATACGACAGTCAAATTTGAATAAATACTTCTCATTTATATTTAGGCTCCATTGCTTTATATTACATCGTTCGCAAAGCTCGTACTCGTAACAGACAAGCGTCGTTTGATATCGAATCAATTTAATCTTTCAAACTCACCCCTTATACAAAGAGCTTAGAAAAGGCGATATTTCTTTTATCCTTATCTCGCAAAACATTCATCTCCAGTGAACGAGAGGTGTCGTGGGAGAACCGGTACGCTTATGTTGCGATTTCAAGAAAAACGTCATGCCAAGCGCCATTTGTTGTATTCGTAGTCATTTTATTTTTTGACTTCTCAACAAAGACGTAGTAGAATATGGAAGTCTGGGCATTCACGGGGCTTACGACAGTCATAGGCTGGTTTAAGTGATCACTTTAAACACGTGTGATGTTCACCAATTCTACCCATGATTGACAAACACAATACTCTTGGAGGTTTTATATATGTATATGATCCAATTTCAAAACATTGTACTTGAATCACTAGAATTTCGGTAAAGACATCTATTGTGAGATGAAAGAAACTTTTTTACTTAGCAGACTCTTTTTATATTTATGTGATGTCCGAATCCTGGATTATAATCGCATACATGAGTAACGTCAGAAAATATCATTTTCGTTTTATTATTTTAGCTTATACTTTGGCCAGTTAATTTATCTACAAAATTTTGAATGTGTCCAAATACTTCTTCCTGACTACATCCCAGCTTATTGTCTTTGTAGACTGCTGGGGTCAAGTCTCCTCGTCTTTAAGTTATAGGTCCTTCTTTCCTGGACAACGTCACCTAGGCCATGCCTTCGAATCATGTGATCTTTCTGCAGCACCCACGAATTTTTCGGTATTCCTCTAGGTAACTTCCGAGGAAGATCCATTTCATGTGTGTCCAAATATTGTGCTCATCTATGCTGGGATGTGAAAAAATAATATGAATAATAACTCTTATAATTGAAGATAATCCAGATTTGTGAACAAGTATTTGGATATTTTTGACATCTCATCAAAGATTGACGACTGTCATAGGCTGGTTTAATTGATCACTTTACACACGTGTAACATACACCAATTATACCCAATATTGACAACCGCACTACTCAAATTCTTGGATGTTCTATATACATGTATGTATGAAATAATTTTGAAACATTGTTCTTGAATCACTAGAACATTTGGACACATTCAAAATGTTGTATTCATAGTCAGTTCACGGTACGCGCACATAATGCTGGGGGTGGAAGTAGATGACAGATATGAAAACCTCATGAGCAAACTAATGACTACAGTCTAAGGGAACTTTGTGAGTTGAAAATAATTAAGCCTTTACACTATTCAGGATCCGGCAGCTTTGTAAAAGGAAGCTATCAGCATTTTGTGTAAAGATTGTATCTGGCGCCCTTATCAAGTCAAAAGAAAGGCTTTTATACTTTGAACTCTTTTAAAATGTTAATTAATTAGCTTTGAATATTGTTATTTATTTATTTATCAATGGCTAAAGTAAGCTTATGATTTACAATAACACAGATATGAATACAATTATTTTGCAAAAAAAAACACACGTATGAAAGAATAATCAAATTAGCATTTATTTATAGATTTGGCAGGTTAATTTGTTGAACTCAATAATTTATAATTTAAATATTATAATCGGACACTGATTTTTAATGTAAACTAAGCTATAAATTTTAATAAAAAATAATTAAAAATTTAAAAAAAAAATATTTGAAGCACTAACTTTGTGTTTTTCCATATTATTATTAAAATGTTACTTTGTTTTAAAATCACTATAAATATTTTTTTATAACTTAATTATAATGTCTACCAGTTTCAAAGCTTACCGCTATTTTATCAATCTTGATAAAGAATCGGTTAGCTTCGAAACCGGTAGAAATTATAATTAAGTTATGAAAAAATATTTATAGTTATTTTAAAACAAACTTACATTTTAATTATAAAAATTATAATTGAAAATTGTGATAATTGTTTCGCCTTGTTGGGGGTATTTTCAAACTACTGTGTAAGATACAGTAGTTTAATAATGCTCTAACAAAGCCAAACAAGTGTCACAATATTTTTTTTTATTTGAAATAAAATATACAACTAAGTAGACCCTAAAAATCAGTGTTTGATTTTAATATTCAAAACATTAATCTTGACATAATCGATAATTTCAAATATATGAAATGGTAAGATCAGAAGGCATTATAATTGATTGTTGGTAAGATCAGAAGGCATTATAATTGATATAATTGATATGATGATTGTTTGCAACAACAAAAAAATAGATCAGCTTTGCATTTTATTTTTTCTCCCACCTGTGTGAAGAAATAGAGTGATGGTCATTTTATATATAAACGTATTTGTAAATTTACAGCTGGGAATCAACAACGCAGGAGGCTAATCCCTGTCAAAAGCAGGCCAAAAGGCCAAAACCAAGCATAAGAAGAAGAAAAAGAAGTATTTGCGAATAAATATGTCAAACAAAAATTAAAATGTACTTAATACATTCTGTATAAGTACGACAAGGATAACTATCCCCAAATTAAATGAAGTACCAAACCCTTTAGCGGCAAAAGAATGAAGAATAACGTTTCCGCAAGGAGAAATGTTAAACTCAACTAAAACAAGAAAAGGGTAAATCTGGAATCCGCCGCCAGCAAGTGGGGAATAGGGAGTGGAAGGTATTATTCAACCTCGTTTGAAACAATATTGAATTCATGTCTGAACACATATTTATCTATATATAAAACATACGCGGTACTTGAGGCCCAGTATTCAATAATCGCTACATCATTTTCTTTAAACTCAGGCAACCTTTGACGTAATTGATTTTTTTTCTTCTTAAAACACAGTTTTTGTATTGAAAAAATAAGTTTGTCTACAAAATAAATGTATGCGTTTTAAAAGAAAACAGTTTTTGCAAGGTAAGGAGTATATATTTTTTCAAATTATATTCTAAAAAACAAAATACATACAGCCGGACGCTTATTTAATTATTTTATTGCGAGTAAGTCCAAGTAATCTATTGGGCATATATTCAGATGAAAATGAAGCTATTTCAATGATTCCAGTCGTTAATTATAAAATCAAAAATGTATCATTATTTATTTATCAAACAGTGAATTATTCACCCTACGGATAATATAACAATATTACAGGTAAATAAAGAATAATAAACTATTTTATTTTGATTGTTTTTTGGTCAAATACAATATGAAGTAGTATGCATGTAAAAAATATTATTGACAGTAAAATATGTAAAAAAAAATAATTATATTTGAATCTTGACAAAGATGAAGAAAAAATGTAGATGTGTGGATTTATACAGGCCTTGCGATCTATATGGCATAGGCTGGTATAAGTGAATACGTGTATAAAATGGAAAACCCTGTAAATACCCAGACTTACATATTCTTCTTCATCAAAGTTGAGATGTCAGTATGAATAACTCCCAAATGGACAAACCCAGGTTTGTGGACACAGATTTGGACACACTAATATAATTGTAAAATAATATAAATAAATTTTATTAATGAAATTTCAATTAAATCGCCATTTGGACGATAAACATTTTGTCTCCGTAAACATTTAGAGCTGTCTTTAACGTCGTAAATTGACCGACACTCTTGAATTCTATTTGTTACACAATAGGGTAAAAGGAAGTAATATTTCCTCTAAAATATGCATAACTCGGCACTGGGGTACTCGTGTTTTAATTAATTTCGCTGCGTAGACAATGATCATCTCATTCCCGCGCTTCCAATTCCAAAACACGCTATAATACACATAATACAAAGGCTTTGTTCGACTCGAGTACGGGTACACGCCTCCCCGTTCCCCCGTTTCCCCGTTCCCGCCGTTCCCGCAGGTGTAGTTGTGTGGGCGCAATTGACAGTTTGACGGACGCAAAATCAGATTTGACAGTACAAGTGAGCGCCAACGCTCAGAGCTCCAGTAAACTAGGGTGTTTTCATTCAATTTTATTGGTCGAATGATGTTACAAAAATTAATATTTTATTAACTGATTCAGCAGTCACTTAACATTTTTTTTAAATTTATTTATTTAAAAACGAAAAGTCATATATACAGATTATTTTTCGACATCTCATCAAAGATGAAGAAGAATATGGAAGTCTAGGCATTTACGGGGCTGGCGACCGTCATAGGCTGGTTTAAGTGATCACTTTACACACGTGTAACATTCACCAATTCTACCCATTATTGACAACCACACTACTCAAATTCTTGGAAGTTCTATATATATGAACCAATTTAGAAACCTTGTTCTTGAATCACTAGAACTTCACTAAAGACATCTATTGGTGAGATGCAAAGAGGCTTTTTTTTTTTTAATAAGCAGAAACTCTTATATTAGTATGTGAGATCCGAATCCTGGATTATAATCACACACATGAGAAACGCCAGAAAATACCATTTTCATTTTTATTATTAAGCTTATAATTTGACCAGATAATTTATTTACAACATTTTGAGTGTGTCCAAATACTTGTTCACAAAATTCAGTCCAAATACTTGTTCACCAAATACATTTTGTGAACAAGTATTTGGACACACTCAAAATGTTGTCATATATACAGGTTGTCCCATAATCCTACGTATTCCTTTTAAGGGGTGTAAGGCCAGCTTATTACTCACCAAAAAATGAAAATATGATCACAATAAAAGTGCCTTAGTTTTCCAGATGTTTCCACTTGAATTTCCCAAACATCTACGCCTTAGATCAAACATCTAAAATTTTCAATTTTTCAAATTTTAGGATTCTGATTTTTGTTTCATAATACTGAATAAGTATTTTATTGATAACAATACTACCAATAAAGGCTTGCTTTGGCGGAAAAAAAGATTAATGCCCGATCAATGATTTTAAAATAAATCTTTAGGTGACTTTGAACCTTCACCCTGAAAAAAATATATTACGCTAACTTGGCAAGTTATTTTATTTTTTTTCAATTTATGTCATTTTAAAAATAGTATAACATTAACTTTATTTTAATAATAATAAAACCCTCATCCGCACCCCAATGGTGCATAGGGCACTGCTTCATATGAACACAGTGTTATCTTGATCGTTTACACACGAAAGAAAGGTGATCAGCCTTCCGCTTCAGGTGCCAGTCCAGGGTAATATTGAATAAATATTACAGTGAAAAAAAATCACCTATTTTTATTTGACCCCCCCTGGGAATCGAACCCGGGACCTCCAGAACGGTAGCCGAGCGTGCTGACCATTACACTACGGAGACAGACAAGACTTTATTTTACTTTAGAAAAAAGTTGCTTTTTTATGCAAAATGAGCTGATTTTATAATGATTTCATTTTTTAGGAATACCGTTGTAAAGAATTGTTTTGTTTTAGTAAAGTGTTAATGTTAAATTGAATTATTTGTGTATTTTGTTGTGAAACAAAAGTTACAATCCTTAAATATGAAAATTTAAAGAAGTGGCATTCCAAAAACTTATCTAAGGGGGTAGATTTTCGGAAAATTTGTAGTTCCGTGCGTTGTTTATTTTTTTATTATTTCGATTTGTTTATATTGAAAAGGAGTATAAAGGTAGAAAAGAATTATTCGTTCGTCAAGATTAACATGTATTCGAGCGGGTATTCTTTTTTCTGAACACATATCAAATCTCTATTCAAATTTCAATTATAAGGGTTGGTTGAAGTAAATCGGGTGAGGTATCTTTTCATCTGGGTCAGCTTAATTCAATAGGACATCATTTCAATTCATCCACTTTCGACTAAATCGAAGAAAAGATATCCTCCATCAGCGTATTATCATAAAGAGCTAAAAAAACATTTTAAATTGATTTAAAACTGTAAATTTAAATGTATTAAAAAAATTGGCTAGTTAACTTCTTAATTAATAATCACGCCATTCCCCACAGGGGTGGGCAGAGAGAATATAGCACCACACTTATCTTTTTTTGTAAACAATCCTTGCCTCTTCCACAATTATGCATGTCCTCATACATGCCACTTTCAAGTATGTAAAATATTTGATCATGCCAAGATTTCCTCGATCTTCTTCTGCTTTTGTTTCCAACGACATTAGCTTCATAAATGTGTGTTACTATAATTTCTCCACTCATTCGATTTACATGCCCAAACCAATGAATACATTTTAAATATGAATTAAAAACATAATAAATATGAATTGAAAACATAATTTATATGAATATTAAACCTATTGGATGACCCAATATAGCTTATATTTAAATGGTGACATTAAGTTTTGTATAAATGAGGTTCAATTTGTTTCAAATGAGCAAAAACCACAATTTGTTACGCGTCGAATAAAATAAATGAAATATATTTTTTGTTCTGAAACGCAAAAAACATTCCTTTACTTTTTTTGAAGGAATAAATTCGATTCACAGGATGATTAGGTAAAATATATGCTCATTTTCTTAGTACTGTCTCGTCTGGAAAAGTAACGAATTAATTTGCGGTTTGCATAACTTTGCAAAAAACACCCGTCTTTTCTACCTCAAAGGATTTCATTCTTCAGGCTTTTTAAAGAAAAATGTCCTGAAAATTCATGTTTGTTATTTTAGGTAAAAAAGTAAAATAGCTTTTAAAGGAGGTTTTTTTGCCTATGAAAAACTGTGACCAAATAATATATTTTGATACTTTCTCCTGTTACTCAAAAAGACGAAAATGAAGTTTATTTTTTATTTATCATTTCAAACTTTTCAATTAACACGTCATTCAATTGATTATATGATAAGTTGATCGTTAATTCTACGAAGGCAAAGTGATCGGCTTTCCTTTTCAGTTACCAGTCTATGGTATTTTAAATAAATATAAGAATGAGAAAATACAAATGTTTAGTTTTAACCCCCGAAAATCAAATCTGGCACCTTCAGTACGATAGGCAGTTACAGCGCTACGCTGTTATAATTAGGCTTTATAGGTGTATAAATATTTATGAGTTAAATCAAATAAGTACAAGTTAAAAGTAAGTACAAGTTTTGTCCGCCTCCGTGGTGTGATGGTAAACGTGTTTAGATACTTTCCGGAAGTCCCGAGCTCGATTCCTATGGTGAAAATAAATATTAGTAATTTTACGCCTTACTATTTATTTTATATTACCATGGACTAGTCCCTGAAACGCAGGAGTGATCAACTTGCCTTCATGTAAGTAACGATCAGGAAAACACTGCGTCTATACGATGCAGTGCCCTATATAAAATTAAACTGAACTGATGAGTTTTAATTTACTCCAAAACGTAAATTAATACCTTAACGCTTATCTTGTTTGGTATTAGGTGTAAATTTCTCGGTCTAAAAGAAGTTTAATTTAGAAGTTTAGTTTATTTCTCGGTCTAAGAGAGTTTGTCCGCCTCCGTAGTGTAATGGTCAGCACGCTCGGCTACCGTTCTGGAGGTCCCGGGTTCGATTCCCAAGGGGGGTAAAATAAATATAAGTGATTTTTTCACTGTAATATTTCTTCAATATTACCCTGGACTGGTACCTGAAGTGGAAGGCTGATCACCTTTCCTTCATGTGTAAACGATCAAGATAACACTGCATTTATATGACGCAGTGCCCTATGCACCATTGGGTGCGGATAAGGGTTTAAAAAAAAAGAAGTTAACTTTACTCCCTTTTTCGGATAAAATAAACTTTCTGGCTATAAAAATTTGTAACCAGGTTTGAAATGCCAATATTTTTACAAATAAATCTCCCAGTGCAAATTTTTTTGAAAACTTATTTTTTTATTTAGCCAATAAAAAAATGTTAAAGTTATCTTCAATATATTGTTATAACATTTTCTTTAGAATTGGCTCTGAATCATAGTTCACGTTATATTATAAAACACATGGTGAATGTCCGTATAAAATCTATTCTCAGATTTTTCCTAGAGATTTTTGTTCATAAATCGAATTGTTTGTAACCGGAGTTGTTCGTGAACCGAGAATTCGCCATATACGCTTATATATTTAACCTACTACCGAATGACAAATATAATAATAAATAAAACCCTTATCCGCACCCCCATGGTGCAAAGGGCACTGTGTCATATATACGCAGTGTTATCTTGATCGTTTTACACATGAAGGAAGGGTGATCAGCCCTCCGCTTCAGGTACCAGTCCAGGGTAATATTGAATAAATATTACAGTGAAAAAAAATCACTTATATTTATTTGACCCCCCCTGGGAATCAAACCCGGGACCTCCAGAACGGTAGCCGAGCGTGCTATCCATTACACTACGGAGGCGGACAAAATGACATTGTAAACAATATTTGACGGATTTTTTTATCGCTAGTCTGTATGTTTGCATTACAATACAATTATCAATCAAAAATGTTATCATTGATAATCATTTATGTTGGAACGTTTCTAAAGATACAATTTTTTTCTGAAATATAATGAAAATACGTTGAAAAAATTATAATTTATTAATGAGGATTGATTAAGGGTGAATTTTCATAACGTTTCATGGGGAGCCGGGGATCGTTTGACAGTTCAGAGCCAAGGGATGGGGGATGGAATCGGTGAGCTCTGGAAAGCGGGTGGGGGTTTTTCAGTGGAGAATTCAGGGGTTGATACTTCAAAAGGAACCTACGTCACAGACAAGCGTGGAGCTTTGAAGCCCCGCAGCATAGAAATAATAATAATTATTATCGGCCGGGGGTGCTATCCGCTGCAATACTGAAAGCTCATCTCGCAGATACACGCTGTAAGTGACAATTAATGCTCTGCGGTGGGGCTGTTTTTTTTTCAAATACAAGCAGTCATTTGCTGAAATGGAATATAATTTTAAGTAATCATGAGGTTTATAATTTAAAGTTTTGGTTTTTATTATTAAAAAAATATTTTTGTTGATAAAACAATAAAAATAAAATTGAATCAAAGTATACTTATATATCTAGAATAAATAATAAACATAATTTTTTTTTATATCTGTCAATATGTTAATATATTTTCAAAGGTAGGATAATGTGGATAGAGAAGAGATATATATCGCAAACATCCGGAATAATAAAAATATATATTTATTGATTGTATTTTGCAATTTGCGGGAATCAAACCCGTGAAGCCAGTTTCGCAGTCGAGCCTCTACCCAACTACGCCATGTCGCTTTTCATATTCAAAATATGAATAAAAAATAAATATTAAATTTTTATACGGTATATATAAAAATTGAAATATTTTCCTTTACTAATTATAACTGATATGTATATTTGTATGTATGTGGATATATAATCCACATTCACGCATAAGTTATCAATAAATTTTATTGACCACATTTTAATATGATTTTTTTATGTAGATCAAACAATTTATTTAATATTTTCCTTAAATTTTTTTATCTTATTTTTCTATGCCGTCTTACATATTTTTAAAATTATAATTATGTATTTTATTTGTAAGAGTCAAAATCTTACTTGCAAACGAATTGAATTATAAGCTTCCATAAAAAGAACAGAAAACGAGATTTTTGACGTGTCTTAAGATAAATCGATAATATTTATATTTTTAGTGTAGGTAATATAGTGAAACATACTTCTTTTTGATTTTATCTAAAAACAAAACATTAATGTTCCTATTTTTAGTTATAAATTATGAAGTATATACTTCTTGAAGTAAATCAAACATGTGATAATTTACATTTGAAGTTTGAGCATCAAAATTTTATAAAATAAGTACACAACTGTTAGAGAATGCCTGGTCGTGAAGCCACTTAATATTGAAGCTATAAGCGCAGTACGCTGTCGATCATAATATTATGGCAAGCCAATGTACTTATGTTTATTATTGCAAAACTCGTAAAATTCCTGATTCGGTATTAAAATAGATGAAAAATCGAGTATAGGGCAATTAAAATTAATCGATTATGTCGTAATATAGAATGATACCATAAAATGGATGATTCGAGCTGATTGCGGTATTGGTTGGAACGTTGCCAAAAATTCACCTAACCTGGATCGTGTATTGTTTTAGAATATTCATGTACGCGAAATGTGCTAGCAATTTGTTTGGGAAATGATTCAAAGCAAATACCATACGCTCTTCACTTAGCGATCCGTGAAATTTATGAAAACAAAAACTTGATGTTTTAGTTTTGAAATAAACACGTTTATAAAATATACAATCCAAAACGTTAAGTCTTAAAAAAGCAAATTCTTTTAATTAATATTCATTTCATGTTTCTTAAACGTTGTAGATTGTGTAATGTATGAAAGTGAAGCATGGAGTTGGCAAAAGAAGGATAAAGTGAAGACTTATTGCAGTCAGAAGTCTATATGTTGTATGATAGATGTTCAAATGGTGATATAAAAAAGAATACAAGGCTGAGATAAGTAGGTATTATTAAGAAGAGAAAATTAAGAAAAACGTGTTTTGATGGTTTGGGTATGTGAATCGAATGAATAGTAAAACAAAAATAAGAGGCGAATGCAAAGGAAGACCTAAAAAACATGGCATGATCAAGTATTTCAAATACTTGAAAGTGGTTACTTACGTCAGGAGTCGAAATAATCAGCGGGTATGTATGACGAGATCCGTGAACGTGGAAGCGGTGAAGATTGTTCCCAAAGACAGATTGGTGTGGTGATCTATTCTTTCTGCCTACCCGTGCGGGGAAGCGCAGTCAAAGACGAAAAATGATATCGATGAATTATTGTCTTCATTTGGATTGATAAGTATGTTTTTTTCTGTGTATAAACGATGTTTCATGTTGTGAGATTCATACTACTTCATGTTGAAATATAGTCGTTAATTTTTAGATGGGTTTGAATTGATACTCGTATAATATCGGCCTCCGTAGTATAATGGTCAGCATGCTCGGCTACTGTTCCGGAGATCCCGGGTTTGATTCCCAGGGGGGTCAAATAAATATAAGTGATTTATTAAATATTACCCTGGTACCTAAAACGGAGGGCTGATCGATCACCTTTCCTTCACGTGTAATGATAAAGATAACACTGCATTTATATGATACAGTATCCTATGCACCATCGGGGTGAGGATAAGGTTCTGAATAATGTAGACTTATGATTCCATTTAAATACCTAATTAAAAGCAGAGAAATATACGACAAAAGAATATAAAATAATCAATTAGATCAGAAGCAATTTTAAGAAACCGTTCCGTTGATAATACCATTTTTGTTTAAAAAATGGACAAAATAATGATGTTATTTCCTTCCGGTCCTCGGGCTAAACACGTTTCTGATTTTAATTTGAATAATTGCTTGTGTCGAAAAAAAATATTTTGGTATTTCATTTTATTTATTTAATTATAAAGCAAGTCTTGATAAATATTATTTTATGGTTTGCCAATTCAAAATGTTTCATTGTTATTGTTATTAATATTATTTTTAAATATTTTATGTGATACAGATGACAAGGGTGAAAGTAATGGTTGAAAAATATTTCTACTATATGGGGATAAATGGAAGAGAATTAGAGGATATTTTGAGTTAAGAGAACAATATTGAAATACAACGACGTAAGAAGGATTTAACGTCGAGACCGTAAACCGGACAAAAGTATTTAATATGAAGAAATACCAGTTAGATATTTGATTTATACAATAAAATCTTGTACATTTATTATGTGTTTTTCCACAATAGAAAAACTACCTTAGAGGTTCGTACTGATGAGAAAAGGTGCTTGATTAAGTAAAATTCTATATTCTGATTAATGACAAAAAGGTTTTACATAAACTCTTTATTTTTAAAAGAATTTATGATGATAATTTAGAATGACCATATTATTTAACCATCAAAATTTTATTTTTTCATTTATTTATTCGACTCTCACTTTGTGGTAGTAAATATCCATTTTTTTTTTGAAGTTTAACTTGGTAAATTCTACTGTTTCTATACAATATACAATTACACGTGTTTCGATGCAATCCGCATAATATTACGAAGTTTAAAAAGGATGCGGAATGCATCGAAACAAGTGTCACAATAAATAAATAAAAAACAGTGGCATATTCCATATAAAACCTGAATATTGAATATTTTTAGTTAAATCTTATAGAGATAAAGAAACATTTTAGGTGTCTTAACTTAAGATAAAGCATCTTTCGTTTTTAGACGAAAGAAGACATCATCCGTAGAAGTATATATGATACTTAAAAGAATATAATCCAGAGTCAAGTAATATTCCAGTAATTAAATAAAATAAAATAAAAGTAAAGAACTTTTCAAAGGAGGAATCGGTATTTGTAAGACTTACAACTATCGTTGGATGGTTTGAGTGATCATTTTTTCAAGTTATGTGTTATTTTATCTATATTGATAGCAAATCACACAAATATCGGAAAATTGGAAAAAATGTATTCAAAGTGAAAGAAATGTAATACATTTTAAAAAATGCTGTTAAATATTTTCTGATTTCAATTCTTTAACGAATTATTTGTAAAAATGCTGTTAATTATTTTCTGATTTTAATTCTTTAACAAATTATTTGTAGGAGCTAATTCCAGAATTTGAGCACAAAATATTTAATATACCTACTTAAAATAATGTTTTTCACTACACTTTTAAAAAAAATATTAAACATTGAAGGGAATGAGAAGGATATTAATACGTCTGCCATAAAATGAAAAATATATTACACATTGTTGATAATAAAATAATATATTAATTTCAAGCATAATAAATTTAATACTTTTACCCCGCAACTGGAATTCCACTGCTACTTATGTAACGAGATGTGAATTATGACTTTTGGTTAAGTGAACGAATTCACTTACACACTTAAAATGCAATAGAAACACCGCGTTTTAGTATATAACCACATATTAGTAACATATATTATGGTAGGTACTATTACGGAAACAGCTCATCGCATATGGGCTCATTAGTTGACAATTTGGACAAGCGCGTTCTAGTTTCAATTTGGAACACAAATATGGCTGCCAAAAGCTCCTTCAAAATAGCTCGTGCTTTTATGTTGTACAATTTGAGTGTTATGCTTCAAAATGTTTAAAATAAAAATGAAAAAGAAAGGTATTAGTTCGTTGTTACCCTTAAACGTGGGCAAAAGTGCACAGGGGACTGCATCAGATGAACAAAATATTAACTTGATCGTTATTTATATGAGGGCAAGATGATCAGTCTAGCGCTTCAATTACTTGTCTAGAGTTACAGTAAAAATCATTTGTATGTATTTTGACATCTCCTGGAATCAAACCCGCGACCTTAAGCATGCTAGTTAAAGGTGCTGACCATTTTACCGTGTCTCTAAATAATTATTTCAGTTCTTATCATAATATACATTTAATTTAAACACATCTTTAAATCGAAACCGTATTTTTTGTAATATTAATATTTCAACAAAGTTAAAACGCTTGGTTTAAGTGATCACTTTATACACGTGTAATATTCACCATCCTACCTATGATTGACAACCATACTAATCAAATTGCGGATGTTATATTTATCCATCAATTGACACAATTTTTCACGTCCCTAAATATGTATATTTAAATAAAAATGACATTCTTACTTTACTTCTAGTTATACTAAGAAGGCTTAATATTATTTAGTTTAAAAAAGTAAATATCGTTTATATTTCAGTATAAGTTTGAATATCGACCAAATTCAGGTATTAATAGTACTAAAAATTGGTATTAATAATGATTTAAAACGTGATTTACAGCTACATTAAAAGTAATCGCTATCCTTCGACATTTTTAATATCCATGGCTTATACTTTATGGACAGGTTTTACATAAAATCATAGAGCAGATATTATTTGAAATCAGGAAGCGGATGGAAGGTTTAGCAGAGAGGAACAAAGATAACTTTAGAATGATTTATTATGGACGTAACTACTGCAAAATGGATGGAGTATGAATAATTTAAAAGATTATCTACCGTAAGGTACTAAAGGTTGACCAAATGGGATAAATATTGAAAATTTCCCCGAAAAATCACTCTCACCTATATATATAAAAGTTGGTGTTTATAAAATATTATTTTTAAAGTATCTTAAAGGTGACGATTCGGTAAATGATAATTGGACGAGAAATAAGAGTAATATTTCAATAACGCGTCACGTTTATTATGCATATTTCGTTACACGAGTGAGAAGAAAAATTTAAACCTTGGAAAAAAGGAAAAAGAGAACTATATACATTCCGATGATACGGAATTGGAACAAAAGAAAGCTACGTTAACACAACGATATAAAGTGTTGCAATAAGATATTATCGTAGATGTACAGATAAGATGATATATATGAACAGTTGAAGTATATTTATCGTTGTGTTTAGAGATTTATTTTATCGTTGTCTCGAAAGTATCAAAGCACGGAAGTAAATCGCGTTGAACACATAATATTAAATTTTTTAGTTATCACAAACCATTCATATCAGTATTACCAATTGAAGCACCAATCAATGAAAGTGTAAATATTTAATAAGCAGAACATTTTTAGCGTATTTTGTGTTGTTACATTTCTTTAAGATGCTCTCTCTCTCTCTCTATGTCTCCTCGTCTCTCACACTAAATCTTTCTTATTCTTTATTTTGTACAGAGTTTTAAAAAAAGGTATTTCCGAGATAAATGTGAAAAATCTTTAAAGGATAAGTACCTCTTAGCAATATCTTACATACGCTTACTTATATGACTACGGATATGCAACCCAAAGTTTCCTTATTTGCTGTTGTTGTTTTTTTCTTTTCTGAAAAAATGGAAAATTAAAGTTTAAAGACAGGTTTTACTTTATCTTAAGTCAATACTGATAGCGCGTTTCGTTTACTGTACATGAGGTCTTGAAGTTCATTTGGGGAGGTTTAAATTGTTTTTAAAATAACCCTAATTATTCTACCCTGTTTCCCAGGATGTAATCCTGGAGTGGGAAAAAATTCGATTCCTTTTGTTATATTTTGAATTTGATTTTATTAATGTCATTAATGTCGGGTTGTGGTCAGTGTCGCTTATTCTTGAGTAAGAGTTTTTGAGTATAAATAATAGAAAAATAAATATTTCTTTTTCATTTTAAATTAAAGTTTTACTCAGTAAATAGCACTATTTCCTCAAATTTACTGTAACACGTGTTTCGATGCATTCCGCATCATTTTCAAACACCGTATACGCTTTTTGAAAATGATGCGGAATGCATCGAAACACGTGTCACAGTAGATTTTAAGAAATAGTGGTATTTACTTAGTAAAACTTTAATTAAAAATGGATGGGTTGTACCACAAACTGGCTACCGAATCAATTAGAGAGAAAATAATTCTTTTTAATAAAAATACTGTATTGATCAAACGTTGAACTCCTTTATTCTTTCTGTACAAATATGGATCAGACGAAGAAAAAAGTTAAATTTGACGACCACCTTTGCTAACGACAACTCCAACTTATACTTATGCTTTAGTTACAAAATAAAATTAACCTACTTTTCAATCGAAAGGTTTTAATGTCTTTAATGAAAAATGATTGGGTAGTATTTGCCTTGCTAAGTTTCCAGAAATTTTCCATTCATATTCACCCTCCGCAATAAATATTAAAAGTTTAGTGAAGCGTGTTATTGAGAGGAATTAACTCCTTCGTAATAATCGTTATTCAAAGAATTTCGTTACATTTCACAGCACCTTAATACTGAAGCGATTATTTACGGCGTTTGAAACCTGCTTTGTACGGTCTGTAAACACACGAAATCAGCTATGGGGATACAGAGAACTGAGCGACGTGTAATCTTGTTCTCTTAGCAAGGAGTATATTTATACAGAACACATATTATTTGGGAAAACTCGTGCGATCGAAGGAAATATGCGATAAGTCACGATCGGGTATTAAACGTCTAACGTATTGTATCAATACATATCAATTTAGCATCGAGGCGCCTACTCAGTACTCTGTATACTAAACTCCATAGCAACCTGTATTTTATGTACATAAATAATTTTATATAATTTTTTGACATCTCATCAAAGATGAAGAAGAATATGAAAGTCTGGGCATTTACGGGGCTAAAATGATCACTTAAACCAGCCTATGACGGTCGTCAGCCCCGTAAATACCCAGACTTCCATATTCTTCTTCATCTTTGATGAGATGTCAAAAAATAATATGAAAATAACTTCTATAATTGGAGATAATCCATAATTTGTGAACAAGTATTTGAACACACTCAAAATGTTGTAAATAATTTTACATAACATTTTTCCTTCTTTATGAAATACATTTAAAAAAAAACCCTTTATTATGTTTGTTGATGTCATTATGAATGTTTATTGTGATATAATAGAACATTTTTTTTGACATCTCAACATATTGATAGATGAAGAAAAACATGGTATATGTTCCATTTTCTTCTTTATCTATGTAGAGATGAAAAAAAAATAATAATAAAAAAATCCTACTTGGAGGTAATCCAACTTTGTACGCATTCAAAATGTTATAAATTATTTTTCAATCATTATCAATGTATTTTTTTGGTATTTATACATTCTGATAATTTTTTTACCGAGAAATTATTGAACGAGAAATACGTGTCACAGTACATTTTAAGATATAGTAATATTTACTAAGTAATTTTATTTAAAAATACATTTTTGAATTTGCCTAACTTAAACCTTATTGAAAGTAAAAAAATATAATGTCAAAAAATAATATTACTGACAGTACGTTTTACAATTTTATCAACAAAAAAATGGGACAAATAAATTCTAATTTAGTTTTAAACAGATATTTTTATAAAAAAAAAACTTGTGTTTTGGTCGACAGCCAGACAGAAATACGATTAGATTATACTTTTGTTTCTTTAAATGTGAAAGAAGTACTAATATAATTAACATAAGAAAGTACAATGGTATGAGGAAAGATTGTATAATCTTATAAAACGTAACATATACATACATACTTTAGAAGCATTAAGAACTCAAGTTTTTGCTTTCTCAGTTTAAATTGATCATATCCCAAATTCACGTTCCTTCAATGGAACGCTGGATGAGAAAGAGTTAAATGCGAGTTAGATTAACTGAAATATTCAATTTTCGAGATTTCAGACATTAAGCAGATTTCAAAACGCGTGCTTCGATAATATTAAATCTACGTCATTAGGGATGGAAGGAAATTCTAAGGATATTTGATTGAAATTAAGATAAAGGTTCTTGTTTCAAATTTAAGATATCATTTTACAATGTAGTTTGAGCTTCGAAATTGTTTTTCGTTCGTTAAACGATACGGTAAAAAATACAGATAAAACTTCCCCTAAGATTATGTACTCATTGTCTCTAGCGCACAGTGATAGAATATTACAAAATAAACCTTTAAAATTAATGGATTGAATACCCACTCCAGATTCTTAGATATGGGAATGGGATATTTGGATGGCGTACGCATAGTGAAATTGTAGAAGGTGATTCAATTGCTTTTTTGTAAATTGCTTAACTGTCTAATAGAAATCATATTGAGTGAGGAAAAAAAAAGAATTTGTAGGGCAAATTTAGTTAAAAATACCATAAGAGCAGACGAAGACGGAAATAAAATTTGATATGACCAAGTATTTCAAATACTTAGGCGTGTTCATGTCAGGAGTCGGAATAATCGCCAAGTATGTAAAAGAGAAGCATGAACGTAGAAGAGGCGAATAATGTTTTGTAAGACAGAGTAGTATGGCATTCTATTCTCTCTACCTACCCCTGTAGGGAAGTGGTGTGATAGTTGATAAGTTTGTTATCTAAACATTTCTGATTTCATTTAAATTTAAATTTATATTTTAAGTTAATTATTATTTCATATTCCATCACTGGGCGGCGGGGCATGAAATTTTATCCTACGCCCTTAAGTTTCTAATTAGAATATACAATTAGGGCGGGAGTAGAAAAATGTATATTGTGACAGGGTTATTTAGACTCGGAGAATCAGTCTTGTTACGCAAAACCAAGTTAGCTTCCTTTTTGGTTTTATGGAGCACGGGCTTCCAGGAGTAATTCATTCAACGTACTCGCCAGTTTTTATGTCGACACATTTACTGTGAAGTGACTTTATAGTATGATTGGATCTCTTCCCTTGCTGATGTATTATCTTTTTTATTACGTCCCTTGGTATCTTCATTTTTTAATTACTACATAAACAATTTCCTCTGCTCTTTAAACGCATCCAACGGTACCGTCCCCAAATTCTCTTTAAAAAATCTTCTCTTTACAATCTATTGCTTTTCTCATCAGCCATGTTTTTGAGGACCATCAAATTTATCTATGTCTTTGAAGATGACACAGTCTATCCACACATTTCAAGTAAAACTTCTTAGGCATCTATTCGATTATGGATAAATAATTGGACTAGAATTGAGGGATTTTACAATGATTTTTTTCCCTTAATTTGCGAGTAATCGTAAGTAATTTATTAACCATCGAATATATTCTACTCATATATCCAAAAGAGTGAAAATCATAGAACTGTCATCATGCAATTAATGATCTAGTCAACATCCTGGCAATTTGATGTGGTTCTAATTACCATTTGGGTAAATACAGGGATATGAGGATGAGAATGATGATATTTAAAAAAAACTGTATTATTATTAATCGATGCAACATACTCGTATATGATTCATCTTAATCATCAAACTTGACTTAAACTACAGCTTGATATATTGTTATGTTAAAAGTATATATTACATGTATGTATTTATAACGTCATATCTTGATCACTTGTTTGACAATAAGATGGTTTATGATTTATTTTTTTAATGTTTATTTGTATATTGAACATTTAATAATTAGAATAAATTTGTTTAACGATTTGGGAAAGACAATAAAATCAGTTAGAGTCAGAAATGCTCTCCCTTAGAAATTCGGTTCACTCGAAATTCGCCTTAAAATTTATATATATATAAATAAATAAATATAAATATATATATATATATATATATATATATATATATATATATATATATATATATATATATATATATATATATATATATATATTTATATATATATATATATATATATATATATATATATATATATATATATATATATATATATATATATATATATATATATATATATATATATATATATATATATATATATATATATATATATATATATATATATATATATATATATATATATATATATATATATATATATATATATATATATATATATATATATATATATATATATATATATTATACAACCTGACAAAACAAAACAGGCTTTTAAGTACAATTTCAACAACTCTTTGTTCTTTTTTTACACGAACATGAAAACAATACCATTTAAAATATCAACGTGTAATTACATAAATTGCGTAGCAACAAAAGGCATTTCTTAAGAAAATTTCAGCAAAAATACGCGCTACAAAAAAATACAAGTTACAAAATATCATATATAAAAGTAACGAAAAGGAAAAATTAGAATCCATTTCGATGTAGAAAATGTGCTTCATCATATTTTGACAGTTGTTTGATCTAATAACACTTGATATTACATTTTCTTGACATACAACATCAATTCGCTGAGATTTTACCTTAAATTAACTTCGTTTTACAACTTGGTACATACTTAATATTTTACGAATTCTTGTAAAAAATTTGCCATGGAAAAATATGTGAAAAACAAGTATTTTTTAAATACGTTTTCCAAATAACGTTAGTAAAATGGTACGTATTTTGTTGAGTAGACTGACTCGTCCAATCTACTTTGCCTCCCCTGGCCGACGTGCGTCTGACTGCACCGTGATCGCGTCACCCTCTCATACAAATAGCAACTGTCGGTACCTAACTACCCACAAAAACTTTTCTAGATTTGGCAACGCCGCGTGCATATCAACCCCTCGTAGCGTAGTACGAGCCGCCCTCTCCCCGTTTCCCCATTTCCCGCTCTACGGGGCGGTCGAGTAGCGACAACGGCGCCTCTGGCGGGTAGAACTTGCGGCGTTTTCCGACCAAACGTCATATCGTTTGTGAACGCCGGACGAGTATCGGGCGCAGCGACGATCTTTCCATTTCTACACGTTTTCAAACAGTTACCCCGAAAACATCTAAACAACCCGTTTTGAAAAATAATTTTTAAAAAAACCTTAAATTAAGTTAATCGTTTAATGCAGTGGGAGTTTTGTGAGTTCGTGTTTGTGTCAACAAATAAAGCGTGCTCGCTTTTCCTAAGTACGTGTACGATCAGCTGGTAAAAGTTCACTTTTGTTTGTGTTAGAAATAATATATAGCTATTTATTATAGAAATAAATTAAACGTAATGTAATATTAAGGAACTTATTTCTAAGTTACACGTAGATTGCTAATGGTTGTAGTACTTTAATGCCATATTTTAAACGAGGGAAAAAAACTTTGGACAAGAACATGTACCGTGTTGGTTAGGGAAAGGGTTCTACAACATTAATGCCTCTGCAACCTGCCTCAACAAAAATTCTGCTTGAAAATGATAACTGAGCTTATTGTTGGTAAGTTTAATTTTAATTTAATTTTAATATCATTTTAGATATTTTGATTTTATTTTTAAATTTATTCTGTTTTTTGCGTAATTTTTTTAAGCATTGTAAAATTATCTGAAATATTTTATTTATGAATACCAAAAAAATTACTGTGACTACAAAATTGAGATTTCACATATAAATTCCATTAGTTGTTAGTTGTATGTTTTCAATCTATGTACATCATAAAAATCATTCCTTTTTTAAGGTCTTTGAGTAAAATGGATTAAAAAAAAATATAAAGATATTTTTGAATGCCTTTTTGAATTATATCAATTGCGCTGAAAAAATAATGAAACGGATGTTATTTCATCACTCGATTTAGGAATTCTAGGTATAATGTTGTGGAAAATATAGAATGTGTAGTATGGGATTGATGAATTCTACTACGTTGCCAAATTTCACAGAACTGCATTTATTGTAATAAATAAACCAAATTCCGCGAAGACCGTAACTATTAATTTTTATTATATAATTTAAAAAAAGCTTTTCACATTATTTTTTGATTTCTCAACATAGATGAAGAAGAATATGGAAATCAGGGCTTTTTCAGGGCTTACATACTTGTAGTGTGGTTTTTAATCATGGGTTATTAAGAATGTTAAATGTGTGTAAAGTAATCACTTAACCAAGCCCATGATGGTCGTAAACCCTGTAAATACCTAGACTTCCATATTCTTCTTCATATTTGTTGAGATGTCAGAACGTATGACGGTCGTAAGCCCTGTAAATGCCTAGACTTCCATATTCTTCTTCATCTATGTTGAGATGTCAGAATGTAAAAATAACTCCTTATTGGAGATATCCTATAAATGAACAAATATTTGGACACTCGAAATGTTGCAAATTAAAAACTTAAAAATCAACAAATTTGTGAAACTTGGTTCGTTTTACAGTATACAGCCACAACACCCTAATACGTTTTGTTCAATTATTTGTAAAACGAATATTATACATCGCGCGAATCGCCCGGAAAATTTAAAAAGGCGCAGCTCTCTACAAATTTAGAGCAGTGAGCCGTTAATCCCGCTACATTTAAGAAAATTTGTTTGTGTTTTTAACGGAATATTTTTTACCCAAATTACCAGATTACTGTAATAAAAACAAATTTTATTACTACGCGGCACTTAAAACCGTGATTTTATGTCCCACTAATAACGATAAATTTGTTATTACATGACAGCAAAATAGGTCAACAAAAATTAAAAATCGAGTTCAGGATAATTTGTGTATATTTCCTATAAAAAAAACGTAAAATCAAGAAAACACTGGGGGTTTACTTTTCGCTATTAAGTACTAAATAGTACGTTACGTATGTAGTAAATATTAAAAGGGTATTATTTCTCTTTCAAGCTTATCCAATCGTCTAATTTTCTCCGGTTGTTAGTTTATTTCCTATAATGCAGAATTTATTACTTTCTAGATTACTTAATCGCACGTCGTTAGTACATTTTGATGGGGTAGACAACACAAAGGTAATGAGTCTTGGAAGGGAGTTTTAACTACCGAAAAACTAGTGACGGATTGTACAATAATAATACATGCTTTAATATACTATACTTGATATCAGCAAAATTTGATAATGGCAGTTATGATAATGATAATTTTAATTTCGGTTTGACTGGAGGGTGTTTTACTTAATCATTCATATTTTTATTATTATTATGAATCCTACCAGACAATGGGTTAATCACCCTACGGAGATATATCAATATGATAAGCGTTGAGAACTTGAGATGCAACAATTATCGTTTTTTTATTACTTTGTTATTTTTATTTATTATTATTATTCCGAGGATCCTGGAGTTAACGTCTTGGCATTTGGCTGGCTTAAGTGATCTCTTTACACTTATGTAATGTTCACCATTCTGCCCATGAATGGCCATCTATATTTTTTTTGAAACTTGTAAACATGCAATGGTAATAATAAAAACGATACATTCACAACATTTTGCTTGTGTTCAAACATGGTCACAAATATGGGTTTTCTCCGCTTGGGAGTAATTTCCACATATTGACATACCTATATATATATATATATATATATATATATATATATATATATATATATATATATATATATATATATATATATATATATATATATATATATATATATATATATATATATATATATATATATATATATATATATATATATATATATATATATAAATATATATATATAAATATATATATATATATATATATATATATATATATATATATATATATATATATATATATATATATATATATATATATATACATATATAATATATATCTATAAGATTTCGATACTTAAATTGTCAATTCAATAGAACTATTTTTGTTTACAACTTTTTTTTACTAACGTACTCAAACTGTGGCTCACGTACTCTCACTGTGCCTCATCTGAGTGTATTAAATAGTACGCCTTTCATTCACAAGTAAATTTAATTATCTTGAGTTTATTCAAATATGTGATTTACCTGTCTGCCACCCTTAATTCACAGCAAAAGGATAGGGAGGGACGATGGACCCCTCAAGCGTATAGCCCTTACACGACATTCTGTCTCGCCTTTGAGCGGGAAAAGCTCTACGCAGTCGGTGAACCTCACTTTCGTTTTTTTAATGATATTTTGCCGTAGGCGTTTTTAAGAAAACGAATTATCAAATACTTAATGGGGTATTCATGTCCCAAAGTATTTTCAAAGACGTACTTCAGAAATTATATTATCATACTTTTTAGAGCCGCACCGAAATTTTACGTCAAATGAAAATGAGATTTTTTTTGCTTTTGTTTTATGAAATAAATATATTGCGTGTTTGTACTTCTAGATGGCTGTAAGAGGAGAGTCATTGATGTTATTTCCTTTTTTTACATGTTCATCTACATAAAAAGAAAACACTGATTAAAATAATAAATATTTCACTATAACAAATTATCAGTAGAGGAGACGATTACAATTTTTTTAAATATTCAGGGGTTTAAAATATTTTACATCTACTGAGTACAATGAAAGATGTTTACATCCATTTTGATAAAAATTATTGCTTATGTTTAGTGAAAAACATTATAAAGGTCGTTAAAATAATATAAATATTATTCCACAGTTTTTCAGAAAATTGTGTGCAAAAGATAAGCAGTGTAAGTTTTATTTCAGAACCTTATTAAATCAATAATTAATAAAATAAAACTTATTAAAATAAAATAAAAACCATTTCGTAGGTAATGTGTTTTAATGGTGACTATTTTTGCTTTGAACAAGTTTCTTTGAACTGAAACCGTTTTTGTGGAAAAAGCAAGAAAAATACGGGCAGAGGGGTAAGGACTTTTGAGGGAACTATTAACTTTATTCTTAGGTTTGACCTAAAATATGCTTAATTCGACTGGAATTTTATAAATGAAAAACTATGATATAATTTTATTGATTTGGTTTTTAATTTGTACAACTCCATAATTTATATTTTAAATTTGAATATTATTTTTTTGACATCTCATCAAAGATGAAGAAGAATATGGAAGTCTGGGCATTTACGGGGCTGACAACCGTCATAGGCTGGTTTAAGTGATCACTTTACACACGTGTAACATTCACCAATTCTACCCATTATTGACAACCACACTACTCAAATTCTTGGAAGTTCTATATATATGAACCAATTTAGAAACTTTGGTCTTGAAACACTAGAACTTCACTAGAGACATCTATTGGTGAGGTGTAAAGAAGCTTTTTACTAAGCAGAAACTCTTTTATTAGCATGTGAGGTCCAAATCCTGGATTTCAATCACACACATGAGAAACGCCAGAAAATACCGTTTTCATTTTTATTATTAAGCTTATAATTTGACCGTATAATTTATTTACAACATTTTGAGTGTGTCCAAATACTTGTTCACGAAATCTGGATTATCTCCAATTACAGGAGTTATTTTCATATTAATATGAAAATCACTTCTGTAATTGGAGATAATCCAGATTTTGTGAACAAGTATTTGGACACACTCAAAATGTTGTAAATTTAATTTAAAAATCAAACACTGATTTTTGGAGTCTACTAAGTTGTATATTTTATTTAAAAAAAACGTAAAACCTAAAAATATTTTTTTACTACAGTTGTAGACACTTCAGTAGTTTCCAGAAGTTTAATGCCCTAACAAGTCAAAACAATTGTCACAAATTTTATTTTTTATTTAAAAAAAATTCACAACTTATTCTTCCCTAAAAATTAATGTTCGGTTTAAATATTTAAATATTACCTACGTTTTAAAATATATAAATATTTCTAACCTTTCAACGTATACTTTATACGTTCATACTATACATATATAAAGGGATCGCTCGGAACAGGGTTCACAAGGAATATACGAGGAAACTATCAAATAATAAGCTTTTCATTGTTTCTGCGCTTATATGGACCTTAGAGATTTGCGTATTCCACCCAAAGGTTTGCGATAAATATATAAATAATACACGATAAATTGTTAAGTCTCACGAGATCTTGATGTATGGATTCTGCGGTATCACTTATAAATATTCAATTATAGGAATATTATCCTTCGAGATTCGGTTTCAAAAAATCTATCTACCCAAGGATGATATATTCCTAAAGATAAATTAGCTCAATTGTGAAGGCTTGCGTTGATTCAACTGCTTTTGTGACGTATATGAAAGACTTGAAACAGGAAATAACGTTTATACACCTCAACAGATAATTTCGCTGTAATATTATTTCATCGGGATGTACAATCTTTACTAGATATTTAAGAAACATTTCAATATAATTTTTGAGAGCAATATTTCAATTGAAATCTCATCGATTAAAAATAATTCGGTATTCAGTAAGTCTAGGCATTTTCAGTAGTCTAGGTTAAGTGTGTTAAGTGTTGAAGTGTGTATCACTTTAAACATTGTGTGACATTCACCATTCAAACTTCGACTAACAACTTGATTAATCAAATTTCGGAAGTTGCATTTGGGCTTTAATTGGAAAGATTTATTACAATATTGGTTTTTAGCACAAACCTTCATGAAATATTTTATTATTTTCTTAATTATTTTAACATACTACGAGACGCCTGAATATATCATTTTCAATTTTTAATGAATTTAAATAAGTTCGTGATATAATGACAAGTTTTTTTATTTAAAATATTTGGAGAGTGTCTAAATATTTTTAAATTTCCGGATTTGCTCATTTATTTAGTTATTCTTATTAGAGGTATTTCTTATTAATTTAACTTAAATTAACTTATAATTCTTATTAAGATTTTCAACGAAAAATCTTGATACAAATAACCAATCTATTAATATACATAACAATGATATAGAAATATAAAATTCGTGAGAAAATGGACACATTTAAAACGTTGTGACAAATCGTTCATCAAAAAGTCTTCTTCAATTCTCTTTTCTGTCAGATAAATAAATGATTGTCTCCAATTTAAAATCATACGCATGTTTTACATTGGAATAAATAGCTTGAAAAATGATATAAAAGAAAATGCGAATACGAACGTTGAATGTACGACAGTCATGAACTGCCTGTACCTGTCAAATTTGAAAACACCATGTTCTATCTTCTTCAAAGAGACAAAGTAAATACGAGAGCGAGGGAGGATATGTCACAACAATAAGGCTAAATAAAGATCGAGTGTATTTCGTAATGCGTTCTCTTTCTCACTAAATGTTGAGATTCGCTTGCATTAAGCTTACGATCTGTACTATAAATACATATATCGTTGTCGTACAGGAGAAAGTGACCAACTAACAAAATGAAAAATGTTCAGGAGGGGCATTAAAGTCACTTTTGCTTGGCAAGAAAATAAACATCAATTAAGTTAGTCATTTTTAACAGGTCAATATATTACAGATTTTTTCAAGGCAATATTAAGCTAGTAAGATATCAAATAGTCAGTGATCACGTTTTTGTAAAAAATGCAATTGGTCACTTTTTCCTGTATGACTACGATATATCCACTTATTCATTGCATGGGTTAACGTGGCTTTTAATATATTTCAGCGCCAATTATTTCTTAAATACGAGTTTTCGTAATATTCCTGCCATTTATCAGCAAGAACGTCACCCCATGCAGTCAACACAGCGATTCGTCTAAGAAAAAACTATTTCAAAAACCAAATTATCTTTTGATGAATTCGATAACTTAGAGGCTCTGTGGGCCTTGCGTCAACAATTTCTTAAATATAAGAAGAATTTATTTATTTATATAATACAGTTACAATTATGTTCCAATAATACAATTACAACATGCTGAAAGAGATTAAGGTGAGAATTTATAAGACCTGCGTAAGACCGATCATGCCATACGGCACAGAAACAAGAGCCGACACCGCGAGAACAAATACCTTCTTAGGTCATCCAAAATGGAAACTCTACGACCCATTGCAGGCCGAACACTTCACGATGGAGTAAGAAACTCTGAAATAAGATAAATCTGTGACGTTAAAGATGTTATGCGATGGGGAAGAGAAAGAAGACGTTTCTAGAGAAATCATGTGGGAAGAGCGAGTTCGGATTGAGTGGTGAGGATAACAGCGGACAGCAGCATAAGCGGGATCAGACCCCCAGGAAGACCACCTAAACGATGGGGATATAGCTGGTCTTCCACCTCCCAGGAGCGGACCGGAGAATGACAGGACATAGTCCTTAATAAAGCGATGAAAAAGAAGTAACAATAAAATATTATAATTTCATTCATTTGCTAGACATTTCTACTTTTAACATATCTTTATACTAGTTAAGCTGTTCCTTTTACAAAAAACTTTGCTCTTGTGCTTAGAAAGGGATTATGAATGATATAATAGTTTTTTTGCATTATTTATTTCTTGTGGGTATTTTTAAAAAAAATTATAAAAACCTACTTATAAGAAGGCGATTCTTGTTTATAATTAAGTGTTACAATCGGGAGTTGAGCTTGTAAAAAATTATAAAATACAGTTCTAATTCTACTTTATTTCATTTTTCTTCTACTTAACCTTACTACGGACTCTTATTTAAATCCAAAGTGTATAGAGCACTAAATTAAGTTAATGCAGTAGTAAGTTTATTGTTTCTCGTATGAAGGTAAAGTGATCAGATCTGCAGATACCAGTCCAGGGTAATATTCAATAAATATTATGGTGAAAAAGCACATATATTTATTTTGACCCTTCTGGGAATCGAAAGCTAGAACTTTAGCACGGTAGCCAAATGCGCTATTTATAACTCTACAGAGAGTGTAAAATCTTATCAATGGTGCATAGGGCACTTCATCCAATGGATGCTATCTTGATCGTTAATTGCATGAAGGCAAAGTGGTTAGTCCTGCGCACCTTGTACCAGTCCAGGGTAATATTAAAACTGATTTTTCTATCTCTATTTATTCAATTAAAAATGTGTTAGGTCGTCAGGCCAGGAGCCCGAATAATCGACGAACATGTATGAGATCCACGAATGTGGAGGAGGTAAAGAATGTTTTAAAAAACTGATAAGTGTTGCGTTCTATTCTCTCTGCCCACCATTGCGGTAAAAAGGTATGATGGTTTGTTAGTTTCATTTTTTTATTTAAACGCATACATTATTTAAAAATAAGTTCTTAATAATTTGGATTTTAATCCAAAACATTTTATTTAATGAATAAATAGATACAATATTTTGGCAGACGTGACTCACTGTTTTGTTTTGAAGGTCAACAGTCAAAGGACAGTCATATTACTGTCTGTCCGTGGATTCATCTTAACCATAATGTAACACACGATAAGATGAGTCATGCTGAGTCTAGATGAATCAACAAAATATTTTATTGGAAGGGTTCTCCGTATAATTTCAAGAAGTTTCAAGCGTTTCTACATAAATTTTGACCCAGTTTGTTTTCATCACAAATACATAGAGGAGGGGGTTGTTGTTACAGAGGGAAGTTGTTTCATCCTAATAACTCTCCATTACAAGGTCCTGTGGCGTGTATGCGTCACACAGCTCGGGTACATATCCGCAGATCCTGACGAAATGTCATCAGTTCTGAATCCACAAAATCACCCAGAGCAGCTCACGCATCATTACTATATATCGCTCACTCCTTTCAACAACGTCAAATATCAAAAATCGTCAATTTTAAGTTGTGCATGTTTTCGAAATGCCCAAATAATGTACTTTATCCCAGAAAATGCGGCATATTTTAAACTTAATATTATATTTACCCACTATGGGTCAGAAAGTGTTGTTTTTGCATCTTGAAGAAAAGGTATTGTTTAATTATTTTTTTAAATATACTAAATATTTTTCAAATGGAAAAAAACTCGATATCGTGAGGTGGGGGCGACGAGGAAGGCGATACTGGAATGATCATGTAAACAGAATGTCAGATGACAGACTTCCACGTATCGCCCTTCAAGGAATCTCTGAAGGACGCAGACCTCCTAAAATGAGGAAAAGCAGCTGGGAGTCAACATTCCAAGAGCTACAAGTGGAGGCACAAACATACCCTTAGGATCTAAAAAAAGAAAAGACGAAGTTCCTCCAGCTTGTGGACTCCTAACTTTTCTTCTATCTTGCGAGTGGCTAGAAAGGAGCGTTTGTAATAAATACATCATGATTTGGAAATCTTTCATTGCCCATCCTTTATATCAGTTCCTTCTTCCTCTTCGTCTGATCAACTCCTGCACTTCGTAGTTTCACGTTTTCTGGTGTATTTTACCCCATTTTTTGCAATACAAAGATACTACACTTCTTGATACTGAAATATGTTTATAGTTATATTATTTGGAGTGATATTTGAATAAAGTTATTGTAATATGAGATGGTGGAAGCAGATTTTGGTTAAGGAAAGGCCAAGTAACATGTAATATTGCAAGTCTCCGTATTTACATACATACCTACTATGTATGAAGTTAGTTTGTATTTGACTTATTCTAAAGCCTTGGCACAAAGCGGTTAAGGAGTAAATAGCGTTTTACATAATATTCCATATCCTCGAGGCTTTCTCGCGTCACTTCAGAACTTTCACGGGTGAGATCTTTAAAAGTAACCACACTCAAAATGTAACGAGGAAAATTTACTGTTCTATTTAAATACTAACTAAAAATAAGAAACTACTTTAAATTGTCTGAAATGTGATCTTTCAAATATGTGTCAAAATATAAATGTACGACAGATTGTATAATAATTGTAAAACAATAATAATAACTAGGAATTCCAGATTGACTTTTATATTTATTTTTTTTCTTCAGGAAGTTAATATTACGTTTAAAACAAACCTTTATTTTAGTCATATATTTTAACATCTTAGAAAACACAATTAAAAAAAACATATTTATTGACAGACTCTTTTCATTCTTCATACATTTAGACATCTCATCAAACGTTTTAAATCCTTATACATACATAATAAATTTTGCGTCTCTGTTTTTTGAATGGCTTATTTTATCCTTATTTGTAGTTACATGTATATGATGTTTTATTTATTTAAAACTATTTTTGATTTAAAGTATTTTGGCCTTTTATCGTTAAAAAAATTATGTATAAAAAAGCATATTATATATGTATATTAGTCTCTTTTTTATAGTTTACTAGTTGAGTTCTTTTTTCAACATTCTAAAATATAATTTTTCTTAAACACTATCGAAAGAGATAAGTCAGCTTACTGCTATGCACCATTGCAATACTATGGTTTGATAGTTTAACATGTTTAACTTCCATATTTGCTTTCCAAACTATCAAATGATGACGTTGAAGCTTCCTCAGCTAGGAAGTTTCCAGCTCTATGTTTAAGAAGACCATCTCAGTACGGTATGCAAACATACCACTCGCGGTAAAGAGACGTAGTAATTTTATTACGGCCCTGTGACCATTGTTATAGCGTACACAGACGATAATTAATGTGCGTAGGTTAGCTATCGATGGCGTCATCTGCACATATATGACGTCCGCCATCCCCTCTCTAACGGAACGTTGCGCACTTGCCTTATTTAATATTTTATGCGAGGCGTATTTGTGAAATAGGTTGGCGAATGTTATTTCGCCTTGCTGAAGTCCTTGGTGAGCTTTAAATGGTGTTGACGTTTCTGATCCCCATTTCACTTTAAATGAGATTGTCCTTCCACGTTTGTAGCACACATTTCGTCGTAAGGAATTCTGTTTACTGCTGTATTTTTTATTTATTCAAAACGTGGAGCACCGCAGTATTATATACTTTTATGAGGTCCTGGGAACATGAATACAGGTGTATATTTTTCCACATGTTTATTCAATATCTATTTCGATGAATATCACTTAAAATGTTTCCTATTTTGTTTTTTTATCCGAATTTAACAAAGTGGAAAAGAATTTAACGTAAGTTTAATTTAACACACCCCTTGTCGTTCATCGTTCATTTTGTGTAATACTACTTTTATGAATGATGAGGAGGGTGTTATATTACCGTACCACAATATTAACAATGCTTATAATTTACAAAATAGAGTTTAGTTAAATTGAAAACACAAAATAATATTGCTACGTTGGTTTGTGGAAAGGGTGCGAATATTTTTTTTTTTTTTTTTTATTTATTTCTTAAGTTAGCTTATATTAAAACTAATATAAACTATTATATACATTTACATCATCTTTATATATTTACATTTCCTTACAGTAACTTAGACATTTATTTTTAAATTCTTTCAGACACTTTTCATTCTTCATACATTCAGGCATCTCATCATACATTTTTAAACCCTTATACATCAAGCAATTTTGCGACTCAGCTCTTTTCAATAATGGTAGTCTTATTTTATCCTTTTGTCTAGTAGCATATTCATGACAATTTTTGTTTAAGACAACTTTATCCTTAAAATATTTTGGCAACTTATCGTGAAAAAATTTATGTACAAATATCAACATATTAAATTTAAGTCTTCTTCTTACAGATAACCATTTTAGTTCATCTCTCATTCCTTTTACATTGCTATATTTATTCTTCCCAAGAACTATTCTCATCGCCCTATTTTGTGCAATTTCTAGTTTATTTAGATTTCCTTCGTTTGCTAAAAATAACACTGTTGAGCAGTAATCTATATGTGGAAGAATGATTGTTTTGTAAATTAGTTCTGCAGTATCTTTATTTAATTTATTCCTTAATCTACTAAGGAAAAATATTTTTTTGATATTTTTTTATTAACGTGTTCAAAATTTGCATTTAATGTCAATTTTGAATCTAGTATTATGCCCAAATATTTCATTTCATCAACCTTTTCTATGGTTTCATTATCAATATATATATTCATCCTTGGGTTTGGCTTTCTTCTTCCTAACTCCATGTATTTTGTTTTCCCAACATTAAGCTAAATATTTAACGAACGAATGACTAATAATGTATTTTTTCATAGTTTAACGGGAGGATTGGTCTAAATTAAAACAAACCTGAAATTTGGTCAGAAAGTACGAAGTCTAATAAATGCAAGGTGCGTAAGATTCAACTTATGGAAGATGAGGTAACTCGGGATGTATATCAGAATATATCAACCCTTGTGCGAACCCCTGTAATAAAAATACAAAATTTTGAGAGACAGGATAGTGTTTGAAGCAAAAACATTGTGATTTTAAAGTAAGATCGGAAGCAATTTTGTGAGTACAATTTCAATTTCTTTTTTCTTTCAATCGAAGCAAAATTCAATAAAAACCCAACAAAGGTATAAACGAGTGTGATGATAGCATGATTAAAATTTTCCATAGAGATAGTAGACAAGTGAAATTAAATTCGACTATCAAGTTTCTGAAATACGTATTGCTTTGAATGAAAAATATTTAACTACGTTTTAACGTATTATTTTTTGACATCTCATCCAAGATGAAGAATAATATAAAAGTCCGTGCATTTACGGAGCTGACGACCGTCATAGGCTGGTTAAAGTGATCACTTAACATACGTGTCAAATTTAGCAATTCTACCCATTATTGATAACCACACTACTCAAATTCTTTGAAGTTCTATAAATATGAACATTGTTCTTGAATCACTAGAACTTCACTAGAGACATATATTGGTGAGATGAAAAGAAGCTTTTTTATTGAGCAGAAACTCTTTTATTAGAACGTGAGGTCCGAATCCTAGATATGATAACATTATATATATATATATATATATATATATATATATATATATATATATATATATATATATATATATATATATATATATATATATATATATAATAACATTCAACGTATAATTTTTATTACTTTAGCTTATAATTTGACCAGATAATTTATTTAAAAAAATTTTGAATGTGCCCAATTACTTGTTCACAAATCTTGATTATCTCCAATTATAGGACTTATTTTTCATATTATTTTTTTACATCTCATCAAAAGACGTCGTCATTAAAAGACAAGTTTAGATAGCATTTATTATTTTGTTTACTTTGACCTATTTTGGGAATTATAATTTAATTATTTGAAAAAAACCCTTACACACTTTTATTCTTATTTTTAAGCTTTGATTCGTTCGCGAGTGATTTTGGCTGAAATTAATTGTTTAATAAAGGGATGTAAAAGGAGATAGAGAAAATTTTAAAATAAACTTTAAAACTGTTTTTGTGTACTCGTTATTTCACCTGAGAGAAATTAAGGAAAATATAAATTAAATTTATGTTTAAATGTGGTGAACGAAAGAAATTATTGTTAAATTAAATTTGAAAACTTATTTATGTTTTACAACGATTATCTGTTTTTTCTTTTGGAGTTGGAGGCCTACGTTATTATGCTTACGTAAACACTGCTACATATGTAAAGAGTGTACAAAATTTCGTTACCCTAACAAAGCTTCATATAATGGCTTAAAGTCTTTTGACGTTTATAGATCCAGAACCTTTCCAAAACCCTGTTCAAAATTGGATTCCGTGTTCCAATGATTGCATATTAAATAATAAAGTTGTTTGTATGCAGCACGCTGTTCCAGGATGTAGTATAAGTTAATGTTATGGACTGAAAGGAAAATAGGTTTCTACTTAGAGGATTGGGAAATTGTTTGTCCGTCTACCTGCGGCGTACGTAATAAAACATAAACCTGTGTTCTGTAAAAACATACAAGCGTTCACTTATTGTAGTCCTTTTCTCGGGATTAAGCCTTTCCTTTCCGAATTTTCATTAGAAAACAAAATAATTGATGCTTAACCGAAGGGTTCTAATAGATACATATATGCTGATGTGTGGCTAAGATAGTAATGTTTAAAGAAATCTGAAACATAAAAAAATTAATAACTCCTGAAGCTTATATTTTGGAATCCTGTATCTAAGTAGGATATTAAGGATTGGGAAGGAAGTTTAAAAAGAAAACATCACAAATATCCAGACCAATTGAATATAAATATTTCTTGAATTAATTTTTTAATTGGTAGATATCGAAAGCGCTACGCAAGGTTTGCAGTCGATCATCTACCCAACTACGCTACTACGCCTTGGAACCCCAAATATCAATCATATCATTCTTTTTTATTTCTTCTTCATCTTCTCCTCAACTCCCAACCCGATCCATTGATTTTTTTAATCAATTTACAGTTTATTAAAATTATGGTGTATGATATTCTCCATATAAATAAATAAATAAAAGGCCTTTGTTATTACTCTATAACCTTTTCAACTAGCTATGATATTAAATTAGATGTTCTAAGATAGTCCACATTTTGCTTCCATACAATAGTGTACCCCAGTCTGGAGGTTTGATAATTTTTTCAAGTTTAACTAGTCTTATACATATCGCTCACTCCTTTCAAGAACGTCATAAATCAAAAATCGTCAATTTTCAGTTATGCGTGTTTTCAGAATGCCCAGAAAATGTACTATATCCCAGCAAAAGAGGCATATTTTTAACTTAATATTTACCCGCTACAGGGCAGAAAATGTTGTTTTTGCATTTTGAAGAAAAGGCATTGTTTAATTATTATTTTTTTTAAAACTAAATATTTTTCAAAAGGAGAAAAAACCTTCAGGTTTTGCCTAAAAAGATCTGTTGCATAGTAAAAAGTTCAATAAGTGGCTTGATATTTATTTTTAATACATTGTGTTATGTTTTTAAACATTAAAAACGATCTCCTGAAAAATCAAGTTTTTTGATTTATGACGTTCTTGAAAGGAGTGAGCGATATGTGCTAAGTTCAAAATTTTGAAATAAAATGTAAAAATGAAATATGATGTTCTTAAACACATAACCATGTATGTTCAATAATTTTTAAAAATAAAATTACTCTTATTTTTTATTTCTGTTTTTTCCTACTCTTCCTTAAGTCCTCTTAGTATATTTGAAAATAAAGTTTGTAAAGCCTACACCGCTTGAATGTGTTAGTCGTTAAAGCTTTTCCGATTTAGGGTATTGTTGAAGAATATTTCCCCAGTTTGGCGGTGGCCGCAGGCAAGTGACGGAAATTCAGTTATCTGTACCCTATACTTCCGGTTATCCGAACAACTTATATGTATGTATATCGTGTACATGCTATATACCCGCGTTTGTATTTTATCAGATCATAGGTACCTTATTTATTTGATCAAAAACGTCCTTCGGTTGAAAGTCAACAGAAACCCAACACGGACGGGCGGCATTGTTGGGCATTCCCTTATTGTGAGCGATGTAATTAATATTTGAAAAAGAGAAAAAAAAAGTGGTGGAAGAAATAATGGTGATATTTGTTAAAATATAATAACCGTTGAAAATAGGGATTCCTTTGTATTTACATGAAAATTTTTGTGTCGTAGCAGAGCGATGCCTAAAAAGAATATCAGAATAAAATACGATATTTTTGAGCGATATTTTATCTTAATTTTAGTTTTGGTGATTTTAAATCATTCCATTATTTGGAAGTGTATAAATATTTTAAATAAAAACAGTTAAAAAAAATAATATTGTATGAAATTTGACATTAAGAAAAGTAAACATTCAGCGTAAAAATTAAACAAATAAATACACAGAAAAATCACTCTGACAATTAGATTTTTGTTGTTGTTCTTTTCTTAGTTTATTTGGATCTCAATAACTTTGTGTAAAATATCTCTTATGTTTTCATAATTAAAATGAAATAAAAACAATCATTAAAAGTTTATAAACATATACATATTAAACAAATGAAGACCAAGAAAAATAACTCTAGCAATATAAATTCATCAGAAAAAAAGTACTTTTTATTATTTTCTCGGATTTGATAACTATCAATTGATAATTTGATAACTTTCTATTGATTAAATAAATATCAATTAAACAAAAAAAACATTTAACGTACATATTTAACAAATAAAGGTATAGAAAAATCACTCTGGCAATATGTAATCATCAAAAAAACTACAGTACTTTTTCTTAATTTAACGTTATTTTTAAAGTAACCCAATGATTAAAGACTTAATGACTGGCTTGTGTTATTTTCACAATTCTTCCCTTCATATGAAAAAAAAACGTTGTCTGTGGAGATATGTCGACGTCCCCTACGTAAAGTACTCAGGAGAGAGCTTAGAAGATTTTTCAACGTATTTTTTTTTGTATTAATTAACGGTTTTATCTGAAATTCTAAACTAGTATTTATACATTAAAAACACGATAAAATAATGTATTCAATCGTTTTAAAACTTTATGCTGTGTCAAAATTAAGTAGTTAGCGTTTTAGGAGTTCAGTTCATTTCGAAAATTCGATGTAGAAACTAGGCGTAATTTATTTGTAGATAACGGTCGGTTGATAACGTACACCAAATATCACAAAATTGCCAAAAATGTAGTTAGGGCACTTTACGTGGACACATCGATGTAATATACCATGATATATGGCCCAAATATTTCAGTGTGCAACCAATTAAATAAATAAAAATGTAAAATATCGTATGTAATAATTCCAGTATCTTTAAGTATATTTCAATCAATAAATATATCAAAAAGACATTTTTTTCGAACACCACTGAGAATGTAATATTTTGCAACAGAAAGTTCACGTGAACGTAACGAATAATTGATACGTTAAAATCAATATCCGGTCACGGAGTCTCGGTGATTCGCTGTCTGCAAGACTCGCCCGATTATCCGCGTTGCCCGGAGCGAGTGCGAGATAAACGCGGATAATCCATTATATTGTTTGCGTGAAGAACGTTGTTTCACACATTTTATTTATGTCATACGCAGTTCGGAGTTCCCCTTTGTCAGCGGAAATTTTACGACGGGGAATGAATTTAATTTGATTGTAGAAAAGTTTCGCTTTGGACTAAATAATTGAAGCGAAAAATCAACAAAATTAAATTTGCTTCCAGTAAAGTGAGCTTTGGACGACACGTGTAAAGATATGCGAATGATAAAAATAAAATCAAATAAACTTTAAAGTAGATATAATTTTCAAATTCAAAATATTCATGTTAAAGTTATTAAAATAATAAATTGGCAGTAATGAAATTTATTTTAATTTATTATCAGATTATTACGGATTATTATTATAGATTATTCACTCTTCCCAAATTTCTCAACAGATGCCTCCACAATCAGCCATACTTCTAAACCAATGAACTAACAACAAATATGATAATGGAATCCACCAGCATTGCATATGTAGAAGTTTAAAAAAAAATAAAGCGATATATTACTTACTATATTTACGATCAATAATGGGCAGAAAGTTGAACGTTGCACAAGCGTATAAAATAATCACTCAAGCCAGTCAAATACCAGAAAGTAAGCCCTAGGATGCTCAGAGTTTTATTTTTCTTCGTTAAAAAATATACATTATTTTATTTATTGTTTCGGCATTAACTTTGTGGTAAGACATGTTACAATGATTAAAGAAAACACTTGTTTTTTACCACTTGAGTTTTATTAAAGACTACATGTTTCAGAAGTTAAAACTCCATCATTCAGGTCTGTATAATAACATTATTATACAGATTATTATACAGACCTGAATGATGGAAGTTTAACTTCTGAAACATGTAGTCTTAAATAAAACTCAAGTGGTAAAAAACAAGTGTTTTCTTTAATCATTATATGTATTATTTATTGATTCGGCATTAACTTTGTGGAACGACATGATTATTTTATTAAAATAAAACACTTCAATATACCACTTTAATGAGTTTTATTTATATTTACGACTAGTTTCGAAAACGACTGATGTTTTCATCTTCTGATACAAATTAAAACTGTTAGTTAGTTTAGTTTTACCAGAAGATGAAAACGTCTGTCGTTTTCGAAACTAGTCGTAAATACAAATAAAATTCATTAAAGTGGTATATTCAAGTGTTTAATTTTAATAAAATAAAAAATATATGTTTCATCTCAAATTAAGACTCTCATAATCAAATAAAATGTAAGCTTAATATCAGTACAATATTTTCACTACGAAATTCACGAAAGTATTTTTTAAGATAACTTTCGATAGGTATACGCAGTGAGCATATTTAAATGCCTTGTTAACCATGAATTACTGGAAAATGATCATTTAAAAACAAAGTGTGTTATTTTATATGAAATAAAGTGTAGTTCCGTGAGAAAGCGCGCCTGATACGCAATTCTGAATTGAGTACCTACCTAAGAAGGGTCGGGAGTAAATTCTTAGATCTCGTAGGAAGACCCTTTTTAGGTTCAGTAACAAGCTGCGTATTCCCTCATGTAAATTTATACCTTAAGACAACAGGAAGGGCCGCATAGAGAGGGGAAACGTCCGTAAAGGGCTCATGAAATATTTTCCTTCCTGCGTGCCTACTCGATCGAACTTCCTATGTACGGTTTATTGAAGTCGTAAGTTTTTTTTTCGATTTAACGCATTCCAAAAAAGTTTATTAATGAAAGAAGTTAGTAATCCGTGGAGTCGTACGTTGAGCTAGTAACGTAAATTGTGAGAGTTATGTGTGGCTGTAGCCAATAGACCGTCTGGCAGTGGCCGACTAGAATTATTCCCATATTTACAGCTGGTTTTCGTCACGCGATCCACTCGAACGTATTCCGGAATATTGATCGCGAAGCATTGAAAAATAAATAAAACCGTGTACATGCTCTCTTAACCTACTTGCGCCGCTTATTCCTATATGCACAGGAACGCAAAGAGTGCAGGAGATAAAATGTCTAACGAAATGTATGTAGAATTATATTAAATGTTGATTTAAGTAGTGCAGTTTCTATACTTCTCATAATATTGATCGGAAAGTTTTGAGAAATAAATAAAACATGTTTCTTTTCTCTTAACCCATTTAATTGCTGTTTATTTTTTTATTTTATTTCTTAATATAGCTTATATTACAACTAATATAAACTATTATTTACGCTTAATTTACATCATCTATATGTATATTTACATCTCCTTACATTAAACAAAACATTTGTTTTTAAATTCTTTCAGACTCTTTTCATTCTTCATACATTCAGGCATCTCATCATACATTTTAAAACCCTTAAACATTAAACAATTCTGTGACTTGGTTTTTTCAACAATGGCAGTCTTATTCTACCCTTATTTGTAGTAATATGTTCTTTAAAAAATTTTGTTTAACACTATTTTATCCTTAAAATATTTGGGTAATTTATTGCTTAAAAATTTATATATAAAGCTCAGCAAATTTAATTGAAGTCTCTTTTTTATAGATAACCAGTTCTGTTCATCTCTCATTTTTTCTATATTATTATAATTTTTTTTCTTGAGCACCCATTCTCATCGCTTTATTTTGTATAATTTCCAAAATGCAAAAAGTATAGGAGATGAAACGTAAAACAAAATGCTGTATTTTTATTAAATGTTAATTATAGTCTTGTACGTTTTAAATACTTCTGGTGATGTTGATTGAACAGTTTTTAAAATAAATAAAACGATGTATCCACTCTTTTAACCTACTTACGCGGTTTATTACTGCATGAAAATAATTCAAAAAGTACAGAAGATGAAACGCGGAACAAACTGCAGTATTTTTATTAAGAGTTCATTTTAGCTTAGATCATTTTATATAATTTCACAACATTTTGATAGTGTCCAAATACTTGTTCACAAATCTGGATTATCTCTAATTATAAGAGCCAGAACAAGGTTTTTGAATTAATTCATATATTAAGAACTTCCAAGAATTTGAGTAGTGTGGTTGTCAATAATGGGTAGAATTGGTGAACGTGTGTAAAGTGATTATTAAACGAGCCTTTGACGGTAGTCAGCCCCGTAAATGCCCAGACTTCCATATTCTCATTCATCTTTGATGAGATTTTTTTTTGTTTTGATAATATTGATCACAAAACATAGAAAAAAAAACTATGTGTTTGCTCTGTTAACCCGATGCTTATTGCTACATAAAAATAATGCAAAAATATAGGATGTGAAACGTGGCGCAAAATGCAGTATTTTTATTATATTTTTATTGTGTTTTAGTATTTTTTATAAAGTTAAAATAATATTGAAAAAAAAGCAAAACTATGTATCTACTCTCTTAACACATAAACACTGCTTAGACCTACATGAAAATAAGGCAAAAAGTACAGCATATGAAACGTGGAGCAAAATACAGTATTTTAATATGTTGATTGTGGTTAAGTACATTTTCTATAGTTCTGATAATATTTAACCCAAAGATTTGAAAAAAAAACCTTTTTCTTTTCAATATTTATTCGAACCCTTATCCGCACTCCAATGGTGCATAGGGCACTGCATCATATAAACGCAGTGTTATCTTAATCGTTAACACACGAATGAAAGGTGGTAAGCCCTCCACTTCAGGTACCAGTTCAGGGTAATATTGAATAAATATTTAAGTGAAAAAATCACTTACATTTATTAGACCCCCCTATGGGAATCGAACCCGGGACCTCCAGAACGGTAGCCGAGCATGCTGACCATTCCACTACGGACGCGGGCAACAATATTTATAGATATTGTAAATATAAATTTATTTACCACTCGAAACTTTGTGATTCTTCAATTATTGTCTCAAGTAATGTTTCAGCTGATTGATCTACATAATTAAAGTATTCCACATTGATGTAATCTCAAATTGAATAAAATATTTTGCACTAAACATAACGGCGTTTTTCTCAATATTTAAGAGAGAAGATAAACATAATGTACGTTGTGTAAGTTATACCCTTTACGTGCACGATCGTGATATGAGCGTTCTGGGCAGAAACGTAAAGAAAAGATTCTCTTTTCGTATCCTAAGCTCGCAATAGACATTTCTTGAGAAGTCTATTGTGACTATTAAGGCTTCAAAAATATAGCTGTAAATATTATTTTCCTTTGCCAGGTAAAGAGTAAACATCAATTCATGAAAAGAAACCATTCTAAAAGAAATTTTTATCTCTATTCGATTCCATCAATTTCAGATGACTTTTAAGAATCGCTTGAAACATCACTATATATTTCATGAATTGATTCGCCAGTCACATTGTAGTAATATATATCCATTTTTTATTTAAATTTTACTTGATAAATACCAATATTTCTTAAAATCTAAAGTGACACGTGTTTCGATCATTTTCAAACATCATACGATGTTTGAAAATAATGCGGAATATATCGAAATAGTGTCACAATAGTTTTTAAGAAAAAGTGGTATTTGCCTAGTAAATCTTAAATAAAAAAAAACTGTTAATCATTGGAACCGTTTTTGTACATCTTATCATTATTTTCCTCTACTTTTTCTCCTTAACTCTTTACCTGATCCCTCTTTTTTTACCTATCCACGCCGTTTTCATTGATTTGCATTTTAATTTCAATTTTAAAAATCATTCGTTCATTCAAACTTTAATTTTTCTTCTGTTTTCGATCATTTTCAAACTTCATACGATGTTAAAAAATAATGCAGAATATATCGAAACACGTGTCACAACAGATTTTAAGAAATAGTGGTATTTACCAAGTAAAACTTAAATAAAAAAAAAACTGTTAGTCATTGGAACCTTTTTTGTCAATCATATCATTATTTTCCTCACTTTTTTCTCTCCTTAACCCTTTACTTGATCCTTCTTTCTTTGCCATACCTATCCACGCCGTTTTCATAAATTTACAGTTTTATTTCAATTTTAAAAATTATTTGTTCATTCAAACTCCAGTTCTTCTTCTTAAATACTTCTAAGTATTTAGTAATTCGTATCACAATACGTAAAAATATTAAAATATTCTCATAATTGTGAGATGAGTTTGATTTGAATTTGAGAAATATGTATTTGAGGGCGAAGAGATGAGAGTAAATTTGTGCAAATATGTGGCGGTATCCATTTACACGTTCTCAATTTCGCAGTGGTTCGTTGGGTAAGGATACGTTTCCGTGGGTTGACAAAAATCTCAATTTCAACGAAATCGAGTCAATTCCCAATCTTATTATTGGTCCATTTATTTTCTCGAACGATACATAAACGTCCGGGTTCCGGCGGAACATTTCCAGTTATTCGGCAGTCTTATTAGGACAGTCGGCTTCGCAAAGGTCAGAAGTCCCCCTCTCGCACTAAGCAGATGATCCCCCGACCGATTTGAGTATTGCTGGTGATCTTCGGAAATAGGATTTATTTAGCTGTATATTTTGTTTGCGGGCCGTCGTTATCACTATTGATATAGCCTCCAGAGTGTCGGCCGATCTGGGTCAGTAGCAGGGGCGGATTAGGCTGTGGGCTAATGAGACCGAGAGAGTGAGATCGCTAACCCTCGACGCATTTTATAGCTCAGTATAGTGTTTTTAAGCATAGCTCAGTCATTTCATAAGCAAAAATTTTATAGTATAAAAAAATACGAATGTCTTTTAAAAACATATTATTTTTTAAAGATCTCATCAAAAATGAAGAAGAATATGTAAGTCTGGGCATTTACGGGGCTGACGACCGTCATAGGCTGATTTAAGTGATCACTTTACACATGTGTAACATTCACCAATTCTACCCATTATTGACAACCACACTTCTCAAATTCTTGGAAGTTCTATAGAAATGAACAAATTTTTGAACAATAATTATTGAATTTCAATTTTTTCAATTTCAATTTCAATTTCAATTTATTCAATAATTAATATATACATTACAAACAAACATTTAAGGCGTATACATTAAAAAAACAAATTAAAAATTACACAAGAAGACTCTTGTTAAATGTGTAGAAGAATCTCGCTTCGGAAAACTCCTTCGGACACATGGAACAGATCAATATCCAATGTGATATTGTTCAACATAGCGGTAGCTCTTCCTACAGGCATAACCATCGGCAGGTTGGTCCTGTGTATAGGAATGTGAAACAATCTATGCCGACGCTGTCTTAGGTAACTATCGGGAACATACAGACCAATGCTCTGGATAATTTCAGGATTATCGATCATACCGCGCAACAATCGATAAAAATGCGTAATCAAATACGCATTCCTTCTAGTCTCTAAACTATTGTAGCCAAGCATACCCTGGAGAAACTGGGTCGGGTAGAGCCAAGGATAATAGCCGTACTCTCTCATGTAGAGATACCTCAAAAACTTATTTTGGACTTTCTCTACCATAAGAGAGTACTTAAGCTCGTGTGGCCCCCAGATCATCGAGCCACTTTCGAGTCTACTTCGCACCAAGGAGTTATAAAGAGTTCTCAGCACGCGGGTATTTTCGAAAACCCTGGCAGTACGCAGAACAAATCCTAGCATTTTCAATGCATTACCACTGACTGCCTCTATATGATCGTGAAATGTCAGGGTGCTCACAAATCTAACGCCCAGATCCCTAACATTCGATGCTCGCATCAGATTTTGGTTGTTCATTTTCTAGCGAAAAAATAATGTTTTTTGGGCCCTAGTGAAAGACGTGATCGAACACTTGAAACATTAAACATTAATTTGTTTCGTTTTCCCCATTCACATATATTTGATATATCTGCTTTATTATATATTTGAATCACAAGAACTTCACTACAATACACATACAATGTTAAGAGATTACAAAACAAATATGACCTTTCCCCGAGGACAGAATAAGTGAGACATTAATTAAGCCTTTGAAAAAAAATTAAATGTAGTCATTATTTTTTTTTATTTCGGTACATTTTTGTCTGATTGAATATTATTTTTTCACAAAAAAATTAATCTACATCCTATTTATATTTTATTTATTGTTTCGGCATTAACTTTGTGGTAAGACATGTTACAATGATTAAAGAAAACACTTCGTTTTTTACCACTTGAGTACTCAAGTGGTAAAAAACGAAGTGTTTTCTTTAATCATTGTCCTATTTTATAATAAAAAAAACAACATTCGTACTTTAACATACACAAATATTTATCAAACCACTAATCGTAACTCCGGAACACTACCACGAGACTATATCCAAACTCATATTTCACACTACGAGATATTGGACCACAATTTTTGCTATATTTCCTTTTCGATTTTAATACATTTACTTTATTAAAATATCAATTTCAAACATGAATCAATAACTGATACGTGAATATTTAAACAATCTAACTTTTAAATATTTTTTATGCCTATGTAAAGTAACGATACTATTACTTTTCCATTGAAAGCATTTTGTTTCATGACTTTTCTGACCACAAAGGCTACTTGATTTGTTTGTACATCAGTATTTGACAACTACATAAAATATATCATATTGCCCATTTAGCAAAAAACCTGTTTCCTTCGAGGTTTGTAATTTACAAATTCAATGTGTCATACTTTGTAATCTCTCAAGGATATTTTCCATGAAATAATAAACTCGAATAACTCTTTTCACCCGGGCGAATGAAACAGCTACCAAAACTTTTATTTCAAAATGAATACATACAATTACTTAGGGAGTGCTTGTCACTCAGAGTAATGTTGGCGTGATATTGAGTGACACGGTTGTGTCATTTACTAGATATTACGATTATTATTATTACTTTATTTTACCACTTTGAAATATTCAAATATGCTTATTATAGTCCCATAATATTACGCGGAACTTGATGGCACTCACACACGGCATGAATATTTAATTGTATTCATATATTACGTACATGATATTGACTGTAAATACTTAAAACCCTTCAAGGGTCATTGCTGCGCAGAATATTCATTTTCTCTTTTCAAGCTTTTCTCTAATATATCGTATATTTATAAAATTAGATCCAAAAATTTAATTAAAACATCATAACTAAAATACTTAATATTGAAAAATTTTTTTTTACTTCTGATTGAAAATCATTATAAATTGTAAAGTGATTTTTTTGAGAATGTATTCGTTAATTATTAAAAACATATTTAATATATGTTGTACCCAGCCACCCGTTACTGTGGCTCAGTCTGGTTAAATAAAAAAAAAGAGGCGGTAAACGTTTCCAATATGTTCAATTTAACAATTAAATAATTTTGCTTGTGGGCTCACAATTTTTTTCAGGTGTTAAGAAACACGCTGTCCGCCTAAACCAAAGATTAGTTTTGTTGTTTTGCTTCAACGTTTAACAAGTGGAACTACCTTATCGGTAAAATATGTGTATATATATATATATATATATATATATATATATATATATATATATATATATATATATATATATATATATATATATATATATCGTATCTGTGTCTATAAAGTGATCACTTAAAGCAACCGATGGCAGGTAGAAAACCCAGAAAATTTTCAGACTTCCGTATTCTCTTCTCGTCTGCGGTGAGACATATATGTCTACATAAAATGGAATTGGACTGAAGGGGTAAATCGTAAACCCGACGCTTGCCATAGTATAAAGTTTAATGAGAGTAATGGCAGTCTTGGAACGCACGAAACGGATACAAAAAAGCACATCCACCTGAGAGATCAGTTCTGGAGAGGTTATAGCCGTCGGAATACACGCCAAATTGTTCGCAATAATACGGGCGCTTAGGGGTGAAATTGCTTTAGCCGCCGTAATGACTCCAGCCCGACCCTGTCAGGCACATTCTTCTGTGCGGTGCGCCTCGAGCTTATGAGATGTCGGCCGCCATATTGGAATTCCTCTTCCTCTTATCGAACGCATTATTATTTCAGAACGTCTATATTCCTCCTGAATACTACTTTCCACTCCGCTATACTTCCTCACACTATCGATCCGCAGTTTTCTGTTTAGTCATGTAGCTTGATGAGACACTGCATTATTAGATTGTGTTTTTTGAAGCTTTAATCTGAAAGTGCGATAGAAAATATACTGGCCAAACTGCGAGAAATCTAAAAATTAGGATCAGTGAACATCGCCGTGGACTTACTTGTAATAAATTTTCAGAATTCGCTAATTACATAATATTATAGAAACTAACCACGTATTTAACTCATATGCACTTAAATTATTACTCTCGGTTACAAAAAAAGGTCAAGTCATGAACAATTAAGACAATTTAGAAATACATAAAAACTGTAATTCTGATAAAACGTTAATTAAAAATATGCTTTTTTAAGATACGTTACACCCACTTTTAACTTTATGCAGGTTTCTGCTAATTAAAAATTTCAACCATAAATGTTGCCGACAAAGAATCTTGCACTTGACGTTTTCAATTAAACCATAAGAACAAATTTACAAAATTTGGACTCAAAACTGATGGAGAATGGTACACAGAGTATAGAGTGATCACTTAAATCGGTCGACCACCGAGTAAATCTTTAGATTTCTATATTTCCACCTCAAATGGACTCTATCCATGGTCAGATATCAATAAAAAGTCATGGTAATATTTTTTTCATGGCTTGGAATGGGTTATCTGCCATCTTGGAATGTGTTAATTTTTTATTAGGATTAAATATATTTTTACACAATAATTCTTATTGGATAGTATTATTTTTTATTAACAGGTTCTTATTATAAAGCAGAATATCCATTCAAATGTTGAAAATAAATTAACATTTTCATATTCCCCTAAATTGCCTTTATCATTTTAACGTAGACTCATTTATTATTTTTCAGTGAGAATTAATCATTATTTTTTATCACCGTGCTTAATTTAAAACTAATCTAATAAATTCTAGGACACACTTTATGTAAATAAGATTCCACTTGTTTCATTATCAAACAATTTGTCATGGTTTTTTGGTTGAATTCGGAGAACAATTTACATTACTTTTATGTTAATTTCGTAATATAAAAAAAAAGATCTTAACGAAAGCTCTTCAGAGTGTCATTAATTAACAATGACATTCGTTTTCTTAATATTAATTACATAACTATTCGAATCGGGTAGGAGTAATATTTGAATTTGTTTTCTGTGGAGGAAATTGATGAGGATAAGAAGATACCTCATTTGTGTAAAAAATATAGGTTCATTAAGACATGGATTTCTAGGTAAGCGCGCATTTTATAACTCACATTTTAATAATAATATCGTATAATTTCTTATCATTCATCGTTAAATTTTTTAATACCACCTGAAAACACAACTTTATGAGTAACTGATTTCGGAAAAACCATTCCATCATCAGGTCAAAACAAAAGTGAAATTGCTACGGTTTCCTTTTTATATAAAACAAAAAAAAAATATTATTCTTTGAAAGCGAAAGATAGTCACATTGAGAATATTTTTAAAAGGGGATGAATCATTTAATAAATAGAAGATTTATAAATAAGAATTAAATGTAAAGTTACATAAATAGGAAAGAATTATAGAATTAAGAGACCATGGCAATTTCACTTAAGTCAACATTTGACCTGATGATGGAATGTTTATTTCAAAACCGGTAGTCATGAAGAAGTGTTTTTAAGTGGTATTATACAATGTGAACAATGAATGATAAGGAGAGTGTTATATTACTATACTACAAAGTTAACAATGCCTTAAATTATAAAAAAAATATCGTTTACAAAAATGTTTAAAATACGGCGTGCAGCTGGCACGATTATAAATGTTAACAAAAAACTATTTTAAATTAAAAGCACATAAATTCATATTATTTTTTTAACATCTCATCAAAGATGAAGAAGAATATGGAAGTCTGGGCATTTACGGGGCTGACGACCGTCATAGGCTGGTTTCAGTGATCACTTTACACACGTGTAACATTCACCAATTCTACCCATTATTGACAACCACACTACTCAAATTCTTGGAAGTTCTATAAATATGAACCAATTTAGAAACCTTGTTCTTGAATCACTAGAACTTCACTAGAGACATCTATTGGTGAGATGTAAAGAAGCTTTTTACTAAGCAGAAACTCTTATATTAGTCTAAAAGTATATAAGAGTTTCTGCTTAGTAAAAAGCTTCTTATATTAGTCTAAGAGTAAATGCATGATTGATTTATTTTGTAACACCTGTTTTCTCTTTGAACGTATTTGTATTTTTCAATGCGGAACAGGGGGTAGCTACATAAACTTTACAAATTACTTGACTGATGGCACATTTTTTAGACATATTTCTAAATCTATCGTATTCATATGAAAGGATTGCAACAACATTGCATTATACATATAAAAAATTAATGCAATATGGATTTTGGGCTGATTGGTGAATGTTACACAAATGGAAAAAAAAAAGCTCACTTAAGACAACCAAATGAAGAGTCGTTAGCCACAAGACGCTTAGATTTATTTATAACTTTAAAATTAGTCTAACATAATATGTACTTGTGTTTATATTGGTATACATACGAAATACATATATTGTTTATTTTAAAGCCTGCTGGTTTTCCCTGTCATTCAAATTTATCTTTATTTAAATATGCGCGATACATATTATCTCATATCCATCACGAACACGTTTATTTCAAACATAATTGTTATAAAATTTGATTAACTTGTTATTTTAAAAAGTGTAAAATTATTAAATGTCAAGCCCAAAGTTGTTATTTTCTAGGTAAATAACTCCATGTTTTAACTAATTTTTATTTTGTATAATAATTAAAATGTCAAGGTAAGCGTAATATTTAAGGGTTTTTACGTGAAATATAAGTTTAGCAGCACGTTTTAGTTTTTCAGCATGTTTCAGGACACGTATTTAAAAAAAAAGGATTCTGATAATACGGCCAGGCAGTGTTTACCTACCCTTGAACCTGGGGGTTAATTATTACACGCTTTTAAGGAAAGCTGGAGTGCTTACGTTTCCTAACGTACTAGTAACACGTTAAACAGAATATCGTGAGTTAAGAAACCCTCTCGGAATTAAGGGATGTTCCAGCTTTGTTATTTCTTCTACGAGTGTTAGGCAGAGAGAAGTGTTACTCCATATTTCACTCGTAAAACACCCGCCCATCGAATCGCTAGGAAAACTACTGATATTCTGAACATTATTTCAATGGTCGAATGTCGTGAAATCGTAGTGAAAATGTGGATATTGTCTCGTTTTTTATTTATTTCGAAAAACGATTGAATTTTCGATCATTCAATTTAACTATTAATTCATTTTCTCGGTAGTTAGTGAGTGTTTATTTCAAGAATTTTTAACCAAAAATCGTTTAATTACATAAAATAAAAATAAAAATGGCAGTTTGTTCGAATTTTTAAATCTTTTAATGTTATGCTTTGAAATTTCGGTACAACGTTGCATTTTAATACGTGTTTTCATCTTCATAAAAAATAAAAATGTAAACGTGCAACAATTTTTTTGAACCGTAAAAAGTGGAAATAGGCTTTATGAATAATACAATTTTTACCACAATAGCAGTGCCATCTATTGAAAAATAACAATAATACACGCAATACTAAACATTATCCATGGCTAACAACATGTTTCTTAACAGCTTCTTAGTTATTTTATACTTCCAAATATTAAATAATAATAAAAATAATAATTATGCGCTCTATTTTCTTTCTATTTCATTTGACGAGAGTGAGCCACAACAATGTGTAGCCGGGTACAGACAGAATTGAAAAATTGTTTATCTACAATTCTTTCAATGTTATTTATTAAATAATGACAAAAGCATAAGCACCTTTGAAATTTATCTTTTCTCAACAATTTCATGAATTGAATAACATAATTTATAATGGTTTGATATCACATCAACATAATCTTTTGAGCACGTTTAAACTGAAATCTTAATACAGATATTGAATTTCTGCTAAAATATTTAGACTCGAGTGTCTGTTCTTGTTACGCCTGAATCTGACAACAATTATTCCATGACATAGGAACGTCATTTACTGAGAATATGATGTCAGTTAGTTGTAAGGAGTACATGTTTTTTTACGAACAATATATACCCCTTTATACATTTTATTTTATACAAATAAATATTTACTATGAATATTATCTCAGTTACTTGGAAGGAGTACATTAATTTTTGACAATTTTTTTTTAATACAAATAAACATTTTCTGAGAGTATTATGTCAATTAGTTGTAAGATGTACCTACATGATTTTTTATGAAAAATTTATACCCTGCCATACATTTTATTTTATACAAATAAATATTTACTTAGAATATTATGTCAGTTAGTTATAAGGAATAAATGATTTTATACAACAATATTTACCCTAATATTTATTTTATTTTATATAAATAAATATTTACTTAGAATATTATGTCAGTTAGTTATAAGGAATAAATGATTTTATACAAACAATATTTACCCTACTATTTATTTTATTTTATATAAATAAACATTCGTCTAAAATTGAAAATTTCAACAGTTCAAACAGTTAAAAAATGAAATGATTTACGAGGGACGCTCAATAATTTTATCCTTCTCAATATGACAGAAAGCATCGAGACGGTGAAATAAATTTGCGCATGTTGGAATATGTCTTGATGTATTGCATACACTGTATATTAAAATACGATCGTTATTTTCGAAGATGGAGCTTTCTAGGAAAACGTAGGATGGAAGTTTCCAAAAAAAAACTAGGCGATCTGATGTGAAAATGTGTTTGTTTTTGCAAATGTTGCTGTTGAATTCAACAGATCGCGCTGCCATCAAGGTAAAAAAGAGTTTCAAAAAACATGTTTGACACGTCACAGGTATATATATATATATATATATATATATATATATATATATATATATATATATATATATATATATATATATATATATATATATATATATATATATATATATATATATCATTTAGCAAATATCACTTCATCTTAAAATCTAAAATGACACGTGTTTCAATGCATTCCGCATCCATTTACTACGTATATGGTGTTTTAAACCGATGTGGACTGCACCGAAAAACAAGTGATAATAGATTTTAAGAAATAGTGGTATTTCTAAGGTGAAATTTAAATTAAAAAAGATTGATGTTACCACATTATCTGCCGAATTATTAAGTAAAGACTTAAAATAACTTAAGAATACGAACAAACCAACATTTATATAATTTAAAGATAAAAGATTAACTTCGTTCAAAATATTTGTGTACTGGACCGAAATTTCAAAGCAATCCTTAGCTCAAATTGCGATTAACGAAAGCTTTATTTTAAACCCCGAAGACTTCTTGGTGCTTGATTTATTTGTAAGTTGAATAAAATATCTAATTTTTCCTCAAGTATTCTCTTCAATGAAGTTTGAGACGGGTTTCTGACGTTAATCTGCCCTCCCGCTGAGTAAAACGTACTTACAAAAATCTTTAGAGGTTCCCTAAAATACAATGTATCTTCATTATAACTTTTGTTAAATGTTATTGATGAGAAGTATGACTAACAATATAAATAATAAAACAAAGTTTACATATTTCAAAGAAATAGCCAAGAAAATAAATCGTTTCAAGCATGAAATTGATAAATTAATCCGTTTAAACGTGAAATAAAACAATGTTTCCCGGAAAACTGTAGCACTAATCTTATTAAATTGACCATTTAAAATTTCCATCATTAATAATTTTATAATTAACAAGCATAATTTCATCTAGCTATACAAAATTATATCCATCAATTAATTTAAAAAAACTACATGTTACTAACTAGCCAACTAACTCACCATCAGGTCGCTTTGCGCAGGGGTAGGCAGAGAGAAACGAACACTCTCTATCATTTATCGGTCTTCTATTGTATTCTTTGTGTAATGCCACTTAAAAATACTACTTAATGATTACGGCTTTCGGAATAGCCATGAAATCGTCAGGTTTACATGAGACCTGATGATGGAATGATTATTTCAAACCGGTAGTCATTAAGTTGTGTTTTTAAGTGGTACGAGTATTACACAAATGAAGGATGAATGATAAGAAGAGTGTTATTTTACAAAACCATACCATACAAGGTAAAATATTGTATTCAATATAGATTATAGTGTCCGCCTCCGTAGTGTAATGGTCAGCACGCTCGGCTACCGTTCTGGAGGTCCCGGGTTCGATTCCCAAGTGGGGTTAAATAAATGTAAGTGATTTTTTCACTGTAATATTTATTCAATATTACCTTGGACTGGTACCTGAAGCGGAGGGCTGATCACCTTTCCTTCTTGTGTAAACGATCAAGATAATACTATAGCGTTTATATGACGCAGTGCCCTATGCACCATTGGGGTGCGAATAAGGGTTTTATTATTTATTATTATAGATTATAGAGGGAATAGAACGCCACACCAATCTGTAGTCGCAAACTATCTTCGCCTTTTTCACATTCATACATCTCCTCATACGTAACCGCCGATTATTCCGACTACTGTCCCGACCAAATTCAGGTATTTGAAATACTTGATCATGCCAAGTTTTTTTTACATACTAGATGTCTTTCAAACTAGATACAAGGTAACTTTTTGTAGAAAATAATAAAGTTGTTCATTTTTAAATACTGTAATAAAATCAGTTTAAATGAAATAGTTGACAATAAATGAGCCTGCGACGAAAATGCTAGATTCGACTTTAGAATTTATAAAATTTCAAGGTGTACAGTGTTCCATCTTATAGCATACGAGTACAAGAGGTAAGCAGCTGTATCAACGATTTCTATTTGCAGTTATCGAATTAAAAGAAAATTCGGTTGACCCGAAAAATTTAATAAATACGTCTTGACTTCATTTTATCGAAACACAATTTCCTGTTTTATTCATTTGCCCGTAAACATCGGATGAATCGAAGTTCGGGGACAAGAATTATGTAGACTTCCTGGAAGGGTAACTTTTCAATGAGTCCTCCTTTTATTTTTTCTACTTTTATTATTTTGTTGATATATTCCGTATTTGCTTCAAAACTTGATTAACTGTAACGATCTTATACACATACACACATACACACATACACACACACACACACACACAGTTGTAGTTAATATACGTTTAAAAAAATATATATATATATTTTTTACATTATTTATTTTTCATTTTTAGAGGTATACAAATTCAAATTTTCTGCAATAAATTGATGGTGACACCCGGTGTGTGGCCGTGTGGCATGTTGCGCCATCTTGTTAAAACCATAGCTCAGTCACATCAATGTCATTCTACTGAGGTACGAAGAAGTCAGTAAACGTGGTTCTGTAGCGCTCTCATTTGACTGTAACATTCTGGCCGGCATTGTCTTTAAAAAATATATGGGCCAATGATTCCATCTGCTCATAAAGCATACCCAACAGCGACTTTTAATGGATGTAAGGGAGTCTTGACGATAGCTTCTGGGTTTTCTCCACTCCAAATTCGGCAATTCTGTTTATTCAAGTTTTTACATTTTAATGAAATGCTCAATGGTAAATTTTACATAAAAAGTGATTTTTAACAAATCTTGGAGTATGTTAATATAAAATGAATTTCTTAGTGTTCAAACAAAAGGTATTTAATTATACTCAGTAGAACATACAATGTAGTATATAAATACAAAAGGGTGATTCAATGAAAAAAAATGGTATGCTTTAAAGTTTTAAGATAATTTGAGAGGTTGATTTAAAAATGGTAAATAAATGAGTTTTGAGGGAATACTTGAGAATATGAGAATTCCACTGAAAAATATCGGCATTAATTTCAGACAAAAACTCTGTGCTTGGGAATCAATAATCCTGAATATAAAATGCACAAAAGAGACCAAATAGAGTTTCTATTCTCCATGGATTGTATCAGGGGGTAAAAGATGGGGGCGGGTACGGGGGACTCTTGATTGGTATTCAAAAAGGTTTTGCGAATGTGATGAGTATTATGGTACATTTAGACAAACCTAGCTACGTTTTCTGGTCGAGCGAGCAAGTAAAAGTCATACAAAAACAAACCATATTTTTTCATATTGCTAACGACTTGGGTTTTAATTGAATTCTCAGAGAAAACTCTCAAAAGTGGCCTTGTAAATGCATACACACACGCACACACACATATTTATATATATATATATATATATATATATATATATATATATATATATATATATATATATATATATATATATATATATATATATATATATATATATATACATATATATATATATATATATATATATATATATATATGTATCCATATATATATATATATATCAATATATATATATATATATAAATATATATATATATATATATATATATATATATATATATATATATATATATATATATATATATATATATATATATATATATATATATATACATATATATATATATATATATATACATTTTTAATTAAAAAAAATTATCAACATCAATATCATTCCATGATAATATAAGTTAATACCGAATTAATAGATAATTTATGTTAACATGTTTATATGTATTTTTATTAACAAATTAATTTATATTAACAAATTTATGTTATGCAAATATAAATATCTATAAAATATTAATTAATATTTGCATTATTATTATTATTCACGTGTTTATTCTAAATGCATTTGATTATGACGATTTGAATGAGGAAACTCTTTTCATAAAAAAAAACAAAGTGGAATTTATCCATTAACAAGTTTAGAAAATGATTTTTGAAAACAACTGGAAAGCATTTTTCAATACACTGATTCGTTCCGGCAGATGCCTTCAGGGATTTAAAATTTTTGTTTTGTTGAAAACATAAAGAGGTGGTTTTACAACAGTTTTCTTTGTACTCAACATTTTATTACCTGGTTTTAAATTCGTGCTCTCATGGTTCTCTTCGATGAAGGGTATAGAGAATTTTTCATAAAAGTATATTTATGACATATTTGTGTTAAGGTATACCAGTACTGAAACTTATATATTATACTCAAACGGGGGAATAATCGCACTTTAAATTGGTACACATCTTGAAATTATAAAACAATACGAAAATAAATAAATCAAAGCCTTTTTTTCAGATATATTAAAAAATAAAGTATGATAGAAAACTAAAATAAAATTTTCATGTAATCTCTGCATTAATTACACATTAGGTTGGATCGATAACTTTTAATTTAATTTTTAATTTAACTATGAAAAGTGTCTAAAAAGTTGCATTTTGGATTGCGCATAGAGTGAAAAATATTTTTTTAAATATTCCATTCTAAAAAGCCATTTTTTGCGTTTTCTTATTAAATGTTACGTTATGTAATATAATTTACTTGATAAGCACATTAGGGCATAAGTTGCACTTTACGTTGTTATAAATAGGGAGAGTTGGTAATTTTTCCATCAGTATCCATCTTCATCTTTGTTGAAATGTCAATATAAACTACTATTATGACGTTGCATGAAATACAGAGGATTAAATATAACCTTTGACTTGTTTCTCGATCTCCGAGGCACTTAAACAGTATGGCGGGCGGAAGTGTCCGAAATTGAGGATATCTCCGTAAGGATTTCTCCTTCGCAAAATAGGAAAGCTGTCATACGACTGTATGAACTTTGCTCTGCGAACCGTGAATAGAACGGAAGAGGCTTGACTCGAGCGGTTGGTACTTATCTTCCCCCTTGTATAAAAATAGCAACATTGGTTACTTTATTTCATCTTTTTCTTTTAAATATAAAATTACCAACTCATTTTGCTTCACTTTTCACTGAATTCACGACATTTTTTATTGCCTAACTTGTGTCTAAACTCGATTTAATCTGTCTGATTTTTTACACACATGCTCTGTGAGGCTCAGACTTCATAATATAGACTTTAAAATCTCATAAAGTACGTACGCTTAGATGATTTATAATGATACATAACTCTTATTCCTGACATTGGGTCACCTCTCCTTATCCTCAGGTTGTAGGTCCTTCTGTCATGGACAACGTAGCCTAGGCCATGCCTTTGAATCATGTTTTCTTTCTGCAGCATGAATTCTTTGGTCTTCCTCTAGATACCTTTCCAGGAAGATCCATGGTGATTACCTGTTTCACAATATGATCAGATTCTCTGTGTCCTATGCGCCCTTATTCCTTAACCTTACTTTTGATGTCTGTTACATTCAGCCTTCTACAGATGCGTACCTTATATTTTGTCTCTAAGGGACACATAGATGACATTATAGTACATAATATCTTTATATAGTATTTATGGTAATCTAATATAAAAGCATATTTTATTCATGATGAAATCTCAGGACGGTTTAGAATTTTAATTTGAATGTGAGCATTTTCATCAGTGACATAAACATAATCTTCATTTTTTACCTTTATCATTTCCATCTAGAGCCACGTGATTGCAGTGTTCTGGATCAAAGTATGATTTGTAGGAATCAAGTTATCCTATTCATTTCCATTTCATCAGTGTCGCCTTGTCAATTTCCTGCCAAATGATATCGCACGCATGTTCTGCGTGTGTACATTTTTTTATGTAAATTCATTTTTATCATCTCATCGATATTCATAAAGATAAGGAATAAAGGCAGATCCAATTTCTTCAGCACGAGTATTCTCGGCGTAATTTCATAATAAAAGAAATCTTTTCGCATAAACTCAACATGTAAAAAGTTAGAATTAAAATTCGATGTACTTACATTGTGATTTGAACTTGAAAAATCTTTGAAGGCTAGATAGAGAGAAAAGAACGCAATAGTTTAATGAATTGTTTATGTGGCTTTTATGCCAAATATTTTTTTTCGGTGAATTCCGTATCATTATCATACGGCATTTGATAACGATGCTAAATGCATCGAAACACGAATCGCAAAAGTTTTTTTTGAAAAAGTCGTATTTATTCAGTAAAATTCAAAAATATATTGCCACAAAGTGATAGCTAGATTAATAAATAAAATCAGGTTAACATATTTATATGTGTTGATAACTTTACTTAAAAACGTATACATAACTTGGAAAAACCCAAAACACTTATTATTTGTGTAGAATTGTGTTTTTGTGTTGTTGGAAAATGTGTTAAAAGGATTCCATTTTACGTTATTAAGATAGCGTGCATTTTGAACTTTTGTCAAATATTTCAGACATGTTAACATTCAAATATTTTTCGCAAGAATCATAAGAGACAAAAGTAAGTTTGACAAAAAAAGTTTAGTCCAAGCTCCCTTCAATAATATCACACTTGAATCCAATTTAAATTTAAAAATTGATATCAGGTTTTACTCAGTTTGCGTATTTAGTTTTACATAAAATTATCACAAATTAATTGTTTATAGATCTTTTATATTAAACTCGTTTTTCATGCCCAATTTTTCATTCTAAAGGGTGGAAATGGTGATTTGATTCACTCTGTATATTTTCATAGAATATAAGGATAAAGCAAGGATATGACTTTCAGTAAAACAATATTAGGCTGTAAATACGTACAGGTACCAATATAAAGCATAAAATAAATTAACTTGAATCTACATAATTTTGAGTGTGTCCAAATACTTGTTCACAAATCGGGATTATCTCTAATTATAGGAATTATTTTCCAAATTATTTTTTAACATCTCATGAAGAAGAATATGGAAGTCTGGGCATTTACGGGGCTGACGACCGTTATAAGCTGGTTTAAGTGATCACTTTACACACGTGTAACATTCACCAATTCTACCCATTATTGACAACCACACTACTATATAGAACTTTCAAGAATTTGAGTATGACAGCCTATGACGGTGGTCAGCCCCGTAAATGCCCAGACCTCCATATTCGTCTTCATCTTTGATGAGATGCCAAAAAGAATATACAATAACTTGAATCTTTTCAGTGCAATGTGTGTTTATTACAGTACATATATACTCATATGCATTTCGTATTAGTAAAAAGTGTTAAATAAAATCTATGTGAAATATCGAAAAGTAATCACTATAAATGAGGTGATTTTTTTCACTATCAAGTTTTGTCACGCTTTGCAGTCGATTATTTTTACGATAAGGATTTTCAGAGACTCGCATATGACTGTATCTACTCTATCTAGTTTTTTCCTATAAAATACATACTGTAAAACCATTCGTCCCTAGAGCTCACTTTGTCTTGTCAATTTATTGCTTTTACCATTTTGGAATCGGGAAAATGTTTCCTCCAAATCCTTATTTTTCGATGATTGCGTGTTACATAATAATATATTATTTATTGACAAAAAACGCAATTGAAAAAAGTTTTTTTAAAGCTAATAAAGGTTTTTTGTTACCTCGGCTTTAGCGATTCCCAGAGTACTGATTCTGGAAATAAAGAGAAAATTTGGTAGCCTACGTAATCAACAATAAAATATCATTCCTATTCCCTCAGGGTTACTTTTTATCGCCCCAGCTTCGTGAAATAACACAGTAAAGTAATAAATTTTATCATTTCATCGATATTATCAAGTTTTCGGGGCTCTATGTAAGGTTTTTGATTTGATTTTATTTTTAGTTTATTTCATAATTCGCTTATTTTACAAACTCTACCAGAGCTAAATGATAAAATTGTAAAATGATCAAAGCCTTAAGAAAAGAGCTACAATTCAAAGAAATATTCATATCGTTTGAACAATTTGAAAGCGAGTGAAAAATCACATTTGAATGAGTTTATGAGAAGGTTGGGTAAGTAGCTTTTACTTTGATAAAAAAATAACAGAGTGTTATGCCCTCAGCGAAGAGATATAATACATAATATTTTTTTAAATCATGTTCTTTCCATCCTAAGAAATTGAAGGTCTTCTATTGTGGAAAACATCAAATATTTTATATTATGTTTAAATGTATAAATCAAATATATTTTCAAATAAAGGTTTATTGAAATTTTATTAATTTTTTTTTTCTGCTAAATAAATTGTTTTCAATTCAAAATCGGTTAAAAATCGGCGTAGGAGTATAAATGTATCAGAACGTTGCCATTACGATTGCTAATTAACGTTTGATAAATAATGGTTTTGAATTGAACTTACGTCAGCATAACCACATTATTGAATGAAATTGTTGTGTATCACCACATATTTATTGTGAGGGACTTTTGCATAATTATGGTGCATAAAAGTTGTGACAGACTTACAAAACCTTAATATTTCAAAAGCCGACTTTATTAATCGTAGAAAAAATCACTTATATTTATTAAATCGTTTTCCTGGAAATCAAGCTCAGGACCTCTTGAACGGTAGATGAGCGTGCTGTCCATTACACTAGGGAGGCGGACAAAATCGTCTTGAGGACTGTAATTTATAAATAATATTAATTCATTTATATTTTGTGTTTTTTTAATTATCATTTGTTATTATTGGTATTTTGTAATTTTAATAAAATATAATAAACGGCCCAACATTAAAAACACTGTCCACTTTTACATATAATTCATGGACTTATATGTAACAAAAGATTAGATTATTTTCTTTTTTTACCCTTATCCGCGCCCAATGATACACAGATAAATACATCGCATTGACACAATGTTATCTTTATCATTTCTTATGTAAAGACAAGGTGATCAATTTATACGATTTCTCAACACAGATTCAAATTAAAATAAAACATCTTTTTTTTAGTTAGAATAGACAAAAATCCACTAAATGATCTATAATTCTTCGATTTGATAAGCAAGGTAAATAATAAATGCAACTCACATCTTTAAAATTTTTTATTATTATTTTACCCCCCACCCCCATAGATAGTGAACCCAAGGCCTCCAGAACAGTAAATAACCGCGCTTACCATTAAACTACACAGGCGAACAATAGGAAAGAATAGTTAACACCTAATGTGTTTCTTTTTTTTTTCTTCAAATATATCTCTAATCTTAAATGGCACTTATCTCTTTTATGTCTCAAATCCTTTCTTTTCTTCACTCAAGTTTTTCGTGCTACGCTAGATAAAAATGTTAGATAAGTTTTAATACATTTTGACGGCGGTGAACTCTGTAATTCTTCAAGCACTCGCAACTTGATGCGGTTTTACTTAACACGCGCTAACCAAAGGTTATATATTTAACGGTTATTCTATCTTCAACAAGTTTGCAATAATTTCAATTCCTTTTGACGTATCACGATCCTCAGGCTTCATACAAACGTTGGAAATAATTAAGACTAAGCTGAAATATGTTATTTTTATATAATCTAGCAAAATTCAAATGTATAATAATCCTAAAAATAAAATTAATTAACTTTTTAATTTAAAAAAGTGGTGAAAACAAAGTTAATTAATTTAATAAAGTTTATAAATTGTGCCACAAAGTATCTGCGGAAAACATTAAAAAAAAGTATAAAAATTCATTGAAATTTATACAAGTAAATTTTTATATGACATTATTATTTTTTACATTTTTTTACATCTCAACATAGATGAAGAAAAAAGGTGAAAGTCTGGGTATTCACATGGCCCATTATCTATCGCAATGTAGGTTAGGTGATCAGTTTACACATTCGCCATTCTACCCACGATTGACAATCACTCTACTAAAATTTTTAGAACTCCCTCATTGATACTATATGTTACATGTGAGTTAGCAAGAGCCATCTATGATGGATTGAGAAAGCTTTTATTTAGCAGAGTCCCATTTATATGGATGATATATGCAAGATCCAAAGCCCGGTTTTTTCACATACTGGGAAACGCCTGAAAACATGATTTTCATTTTCTTATGTATTGTATAATTTGACCAGTTATTTTTATTCACAATATTTTGAGTGGAGAGAATCCAGAATTGCAAACTGGTATTTAGACACATAAAATTTAGAATTTTTTTTTATTTTTAGTTTTTATAGTTCTTAAAAATGAATAATTTTTATCGTTTCCATCAACATTATTGCTTAAATTTTTTGTTTATTTTATGTAATTTACGATGTTTTTCTTTGAATGAACAAAGATAATTTTTAATCAAATTTTAGTCCTTTTTCACACGCAATTTTTTTTGTAAGTCACTAAAAGATTTTATATAAATACTTTATTTACATCAAAAAAGGTACAAAGATTACTTTATTATTCGTCCCTTAAAATGAAGATATAATAAATATTTCCCAACAAAAAGAGGAAAAGTTCAGCATCTATTCACAAAGTTTACACACAAACCCCTTGAAAAATATTTTAAGGAACCTTTTCATATTTCTCATTTGCCTACAAATTTTATGTGTGTTTACCATTAACAGACACATCAATATTCATAGCGTAATATTTTACATCGGACGAAGCAAAATGGTGAAATATTTTCCGGGAATTTTTCGCTCCGTGTATCGCGAACATGCGATGTTTGGGTAAACATTTATATCATTGTAAAGAAGATCAAGTGTAAAGCACATGTCAAAAAATGAAGTAAAGCAAATTCGTTTTCCCCTTTCTGTTGCGGGATTGGGGAATATAGCACGTGCGCTAAATCATATCATAGACGTATTTTATAACGCATTTGGGAGGGCGAAATTTAGTGATGTTTCATTGAAAATAACAATAATTTTAAACCCTTAAATTAATCATGAAAACGTGTAAAATATACGCGGCGTAAAATAAATTCATGTAAAAAAGGGATGAACCTTTCAAAATATTTTAAAGAAAATATACAAATATTATATTATTTATATTAATAGTATTCACTTTGTAGTCATTCATTTTTATAAGATGTTAGTAATATAAGTATGCAAGGATTTTATTTAATACGTGAGAATAAATGTTATCTATAACCATATTCTTTGTGATTTTTATTGATAAATATTTTGTGCAGTTGTAGGTATGTGAATAGTGTTTTAGTTTTTGTCCACCTCCATAGTGTAATGGTCAGCACGTTCGACTACCGTACTGGAGGTCAAAGAAATATAAGCGATTTTTTCATTGTACTATTTATTCTATATTACTCTGGACTGGTACTTGAAGCGGAGGGCTAATCTCATTTCTTTCGTGTGTTAACGATTAATATAACAATATTTTTATACGATGCAGTGTCCTAAGCACCTCCGGGTGTAAATGAGGGTTTGAAGAAAACAATGTTTTGTTAGTGACGTATAGTATTGTTTGTATGTTTTGGAGAATTAGATAAGATCTCACCAGGGAGTCATAAAGTCGTAAAATCAAAGATGTCTGTAAGAGATCTACCTTCTTACAATTAAGGAGACTTTAGTTACAGATGTATGATGTGAAATTCCCAATATACACCTATATAAACCTGAATTGGTGAATATGGTTGGGATATTCCGAGGATGCAACTGTTGGCCGTAATACATTCTGGAAAGTCCACGAATCTACAGTCTAAGAGCAGATGTTATGTTATTATGCTTAGGTATACAGTGCGAGATGCGCCCTAAACTCATCTACTTTTATCATCTTATTGATTTTTTGAGGCCGCATGATTTCGCATGATTTTTTCCCCGATTTTTGTTCATTTTGACAGGACAGATGTTTGGTTATATCGTAGTATCTGTCTGTCTTTCTGCCTACACAAATGGTGTAGTAATTGTCCTGACAAAGACACTGGAAGACAACAAAACTGGTAGACAAAAACGTCTACCAGTTTCGAGACGTACCCATCTTTTCGTCTTTTTCTCAATTTTTTCTCGATTTCTCTAAAATTATTAGTATTTTGTAAAAAAAGTAAAAATAATTAATTACAAATTAAATGGTATAAATATCAGAAATATTAATAATATAACAAATTACACTAAGCTGTTAACTTTTTGTATGTTACTCTTGTATTTCTTAACAGAAGGGTTACGAGCTTTAAACGTTTATTTTGACGTATTAAAATCCTTGTATTCTCAACGTCATACACATAAAGTCCCACACAATATCAAAAGCATACTAGCAGAATGCATTAAGTCATACAAACATGTTCCGGGATAATGGATTTTAAAGGAGTAAAGCTTTTTCTAAGCATTCTCATACACTTCTCTTTTATTAAAAAAAATATTGCTTATCAATTTAAATAAAGTAAAGACTTGAACATAATCAAAGCTTTTTTTAATTTTCCATAAGTTTAATACGTTTTGTGAAAGTGTTTAATTGGATCCAATTGAAGAGTGAATTGATTTTGGTTTGGTAAGGTCAACTGATTAATGGCGTAAATTATTTAACGTGAAATTTTGACATTCAAATTGACCTGTCGATCGTTGATGCGTCGAAATCTTATAAAGGATAACTTTCCCGTTTTGGAATTCACTGGTCTGCCACCTGTTTACAGTGATTAACGTAATTATGTTGGAGTTATATTATTTATGAGAACAAGATTCAAAGGAGCTCCATAATTCCAATGATGTAGATAGATTAACTCGTTTGGATTAAAGGGAACTCCATTATTAATAACTTCTAAGTGTATACCATATGTGTTATAGCCCTATTAAAAGGTTATTTATTAAGTAAAATTGTGAAGGACTTCAACGGGTGAAGAGCCATTAGAGAAAAGAGGCCGTACTGATATATAAATAGAGTTTAAATGTTTTAGATGAACGAAAAATTAAATTAACATGTTTCATAAATTTTAGTTTTTCGCCATAGAATGAAATAACCACTTTATAGTTTTTCCACATGAATTTTATTTCACCAGCTAGTTAAATCAAATGCATGTGAAAAAAAACTACATAGTTGTTATTTTATTCTGTATATTATAGATGTCTCAACTTTACAAAGGGTCCATGGTTTTTAAATGAAAGAAGATGAAAGTGTGAGCATTTTAGGAACTCATTTAAAAATGTTGTCGTTAAAAATGCGTCGCTTCATGTGCGCGTTTGCAGCATTATCTTCGGTTGATTTGAGTTAGTTTTATTCAGCAGAAACCCTTTTCAATGTATGCAAGATCCTTACCGAATTATTCTATTTACTGGAAGACGCCTAATACCATTATTTAAAAATTTCATGACGCTTATAATTTGAGGTTTTTTTTTAATTCGCAACTAGGATTTTAAAGAAGAATTTAGATACAACCAAAATGTCATGACATTAAAACCTACTTAACATTGAATTTTTATTTCAGTAGACTTCTTCGTTTACCTCAAAGTATTAATAACATCTTGATATCGAGTCTTTTTTGGGGTTTATATAGCATTTAAAAAAAACAATGCTTTTATAAATTGTTATGAAGATGAAGGCTTTGAGCTCTATTTATTTTTTTTAAAATCAGTATGTTAAATGAAAAAAAATTTCTGACAGATCCGTTGAAAGGCGGTCGCTTAAAAAACCCTAATTAAGTATTGTGTTCAGCGTGAATTAAATTTAGTTTTTGTACCTTTTGATTTCACACCTTCAATTAACAAGCCACTCTGTGTTTTTCTTTACTTCATATGAATATTTTCCGTGTACTATGAGCAAAAGAAAAATTACTGGCTAAGGAAAAATTGGTTTAAAAATTTTCGGAAATGTTTGCACCTTATATATACTAAAGAAAGATAAAAGAGAAAAAAAACAGCTGTCGTATTTTTTTTAATGGTAAAATGTATACTTTTTCCTTTAAAAATTAAACAACTTTAATATAATTTTATTTTTTAGCTCCTGATATGTTAATACGTCATACTTCATGATAAATATGTCGAATTGGTATTTTATAAATATTTGAAATATTTTGAGGTGATCAGGTTAGGAGGCGGAATAATCGGCGAGTATATATGAGGAGATGATTGAATGTGGAAGAGGCATATAATGTTTTCAAAGGCAGAGTGATGTGGCGTTTTATTCTCTCTACCTACCCATTTGGTGAAAAGGCGTGATGCTTAGCCAGTTGTAAACAAGCAAGTGTAGACTATTTTTATTTTTTAATTTAATATTTTATAGAGCTTACAAGCAATTATCTTAATGATAGTATTAATATGACTTTTTTATTTGACATCTCAACATAGATGTATATGGAAGTCTGGGCATTTACGTGGCTTACGACCGTCATTGGCTGGTTAAAGTTATCACTTTACACACGTATAACATTAACCAATTCTACCCATGATTAACCACACTACTCAAATTCTTGCAACTTCTATATATATTGTTCAAAATTCAAAACATATTGATTGAATTGACTGAAATTTCACTAGAGACATCTATAGTGAGATGAAAGAAGCCTGGATTATATTCAAATACATGAGAAACGCTAGAAAATGTCCTGTTCATTTTTTTCGCTTTTCTACTCAAATAACTATAGCTAATTGAACAGATATTAAAAAAGACTCACGCTATCACACCTTTTCACTAAATTTAAAACTAGGTTTTAATCTTCGACGTCAACATCCCTCGCAAAGTGTCAAAGGGTTGGATCGGCCGGCACATAGTAAAATCGGTCAGCGTGTATCAGGGTATAATAAAAAGTAAGGAGAGCTTTGTTACGAAGCAGTGTCAAATAGTAACCGGTGTCTAGTTCGGTGGGAACAGTGATTTAGGGTTGGTAAGACTGGCAGGGACAAAGTTTCGTGGATAATTACGGTGTTACGTGAGACGGGAGTAATTGGGAAATCTACTGCGGAACTGTTTCAGCCAGACGAGAATTGCTGACGGTGTGAACAGGTACACATTAGGTTCTAATGTTACGTCTCAAAGTGGTAAATACTAATTACAGGAGACGTTAATTTTCTGCGCTTTTTGATGTTAATGTTTTGATGATTATTCCCTAAATACTTTTCATAAGTTTAATTATTCATGGTTTCCGAGTAACTTACTCTCTCGTGGCTTTTAAATTCACATGAGAGCAAAGGTACAATTGTTCTCAACAAATTAAAATGACAATCATTACATCCACAAGAGTGGGAATTCGTTTAAAGTTCCCCTGGGATAGAGTGTGCCATTTCTGTTTCAAATTCACTTACCTGATTTTTTTTTTTTAATTTTCAAAAGTTTCATAATCAAAATAATGTATTTGGAAAAACATGTGATCGTATAGCTTAATGAAAAAACCTGTAATTTTTAAAAATAAATCATGGTGCCTTTTTATCAACATTGTAATTATCTTTTACTAAGCATCACGTATATTTCTGTCATGTTTTATCATGTGAAATTTTTTATTTTTAATTGTAAAAGGATTTCAATTTATACACTTTCCAATTAGAATGTCTTCGATCGTTTTACGAGTTTGCAAGTCTGAGCTAAAAATTTCCTCTAAAATTATTTTTTTCTAGTCAACTTGTTTATTTTTCTTAAAAAATACTGTAAAATCAATAAATAAATGTTCGTGATATCTTCAAATAAATTATTTTAAACTGAACTTATGAATTAAAGGTGAATATTTTATGATTTAATTTTATAAAAAGAACAAAATAAACTGTTTTCTTTTTTTTAACAAAAAGATACAATTTAAGTATTTTTTTAAGATAATAAATATCCAAAATTGCATTGAGACATTTTTTTCATGTGATTTTAATGCAATTTCGATGGTTCGAATTTAAGGAATATAAAGTCTAATTTAAGGTTTATTAGTCTTTTTATGTTATAAATTTAAAAAAAGTATGATGTAAATATCAGCTAAAATGCATTTCAATAAATGAACATTTTTCTTTTCAGTTCATGAGCGAAGTTATTAGTCCACTTTCCAGCTGTCAACTCAAACGTAAGTGAATTTTTATTATCTTAGATCTCAATATTGCTTTTTAATACTAACTTTACGAAACAGAGAAAGACCGAGAAAAACTTATGATAAAGTAATTAACAAACTTGAAAGTGATCAGGTCAGGAGTCGGAATAATCGGAATATTTTGTTTGTACGAGGAGATGCATGAATGTAGAAGAGGCGAAGATTGTTTGCAAAAACAGATTGATGTGACGTTCTATTCCCTCTTTTTCTTAGAAAATCAGATATATTAATTTTCAATGAGGTTTCACTGTATTTAAAATACATACCTTAATATTTATTTTAAATATTTATTTGGTTCACATATTCATACTCCTTTCACATATTTCCATCGACTAATTTTTTGAAGTACTGCTTAACAAATATTATATACACAGACACAGATTTTATGAGTACTGCGTTGTATTTAATTGTTTAAAAATGCCATAACTAGGCGAAACGATTGCCACAATATTAATTTTTATTTGTTTTTAACAATAAAATACAACTTTCTTAACTAAAAAAATCTGTATTTGATTTAATAATTAATACATAAATTGAAATGGAGTTCTACAAATTACACGCCAAATCAATAAATCAATATATACGAGTACAGCTTCAAAATCGTCTCCAGAAATTTTGAGTTGGAACTTCATTCTATCGAACAAACGTTACACTGTCGAAACGTACAACGTTTATCGAGAAATATTCCTCGCTTCCAATACAAAAACGAAATACTACAGGTGACAGGTATCACACTACTTACATTTCCTACATTTCGTACCGTCTTATCTGTTTAATGAGTCTTCTCTGATGTTTGGTAGAAAATTAAAACTTGATGTGGCAAGAAATGGAGAGAAATAGTTTTGCCGTAGGAATCCCCCTCCAGATGTGAGTTTCCCATACTGATAGTGCAAGGCGGATAGAAAACCACATCTAGTCCGCGCCCGGAGCTTTCTCCACGCCTTTCTTCCGCTCTATCTGTTCTTATTTCCCCGTTTCTCGTTCTTATTCTCTTTCTATTCCCGCTCTTTTTGTGCGCTATCCGTTCTTATTTGTGCACTTCGCGATCTTTTTTCACTGGCTCTGGGATCGATCGCCGCTGTGACTGGATGAACGGCCGACTCCGGAGACAAATTATTGCTCCCAGGTTCAGTAATTCAAAGGGTTATGGGGTTTTTTGAATGCACAGTTTAAAAATTTCAAGTTAATTCAATTTGATTTTTCACGTAATGTATTCAAATTTTATGTATTAAAGTAGAAATACGAGTATTGCGTGTGAGAAACATCCATGTTTATTACTTTTTTATTGTATTTCTTTAGCCGAGCAATTTTTCGAGATGATTCTGATATACATAGATTTTAAATGTTTATTACCAAAAAGCAAACTCTACAAAGTAAGTAGTAGGTACTTCGTTTAACAATTCATAAGTATGATAAACTTTAAAAAAATGTTATTATATTTCTGTTTGAAAAGATATTAGTATTTTCACCGGTATTTTTCACTCTGAGCATATTTTCTTACGTTATTTGTATGCCGTAATATATAGATATTCCACATTTTTACAGATCAGGAGATCAGTTGATCAGTTGATCTTGACTGATCAACACTGATCAGTCAAGGCAGGGTTGCATTCATATAATCAATGATCGATTTTAATTAACACTACGTCGATCTGATACACGATACGATACGATGCTCTAAGCACTACCATTGGGAAGCAGTTTCTATCCGACAAATATTTTTTCCACCCTAACAGGTAATTACTTCACGTAAAATACACACACACACACATACACAAAGCTATGTTGAGATGGAAAAAGTTTTTATTCAGATCCTCATTAAAAATATGTAAACGAATATCTTCTAACTGACCTAAGCTCGTGATTATTTGAATTATTAAGAAGTAACGTTTTCATTTAGATTATTTACACCCTCGCTTTTTTGGGTTCATGCGATTTTCATAATATAGCTTTAAATGTGGGTACTTCGGAACTTATTAAGAGCAATTTCATTTCCATAATTTTCAACAATATGAATAATTGAATTTTTAAATGTATTGTTTGGAACAAACTAAAATTATTACATTTCTCAATACAGAAATGTGAATATTTTATTAATGTTGGTACTTATCGCTTATATGCTGGAAATAATATTGCTTACCTAAATTGATCACTTAAAAGTTTGTTCACTATATTCTGAATGTGTCCATATCTTTGTTCACATATCTGGGTTGGTCCACTTAGGAGTGAGTTCTATTGATTACTCAACATACCTAGAAGAATAATAATTTAAAAGTTTGGGTATTTACAGAGCTTACGACTTATCGTAACACTCTTGAAAATTTAATTTATCCATTGATTGAAACCTTCTTTTCGTTTTCGTTCTCGAAAATTTTATAATTTTTTTTCAAAGCGTCTTCCGACATGCAAAATATTTTGAGAAGAATCTTACATACCATATATTTTAATTTTATAGTACAAAGTGCACATTTAAAATTCTGAAATATGTCTTTTAATGTATAGTTTAAGGCATTTACCTGATCACTTTGCACACATATAATTAACGATCAACGTTACATTGCATCAATTTAATGCAATGTAACGTTGATCAATATAAACCATTGGTTGCAAATGAGGGTTAGAATAATGACCATTGTATTGATAAAATCATATTAAATTAAAATTTGTGTTATCATCCATGTAGATTTTGTTATAATACCTTATTTTGTTAAAATTTTCTTTTAATACAAATAAAAAGTCTTTATAGATGTACAGAAATGGTAAACTATACATTGTTGTTACGTAATTTGTTACTTTTTCACTGTTTATTTCTTTTAAGCTTAATATATTTATGTCAAATACGTCAAGTTGTAAATGCGGAATACGCAACCAAATGTATCTACTAAATAGCGTTGTTATCGAACCCTAAACCGAATCAAGTAACGACTTCTTACGAAAAAATCGTTTCTTTATTTAGTCTTGCCCATCACTAAAATATACTAACCAAACTAAAATATCGGTAACTTCTAAACCCGCTGGATGATCGAAAAATATTTTAAATAAAAACTATGGCAGTGAGAAGCTACGAAGCAAAATGAAGTTTTTAAAGTACATTGAAGTTTTCTTTCATCCGCGAAACTGTTACATTGAAAAAATCTCTCGATTATTTGTGAAAAAGTCACTTTGTTTTAGTGTATAGCCGACAAAGAGAAAATTAATCAAAGGAATAGTTTCTTTTCCGAATCACCCGCAAGAAAGAGTCCGTTTTTGTTTTGGGAAAAAATCACTTTGTCACGGAGACAGCCGCAAACCTCCCCGAAGAAAAGAATAAGCTTAATGGAATTAGTCTTTTGTTAAAGGTTTTTAACGGAAAGGTGAATTGTCTTATTCCACACAAAATAAAATGCGTAGGCGGTGAGGAGTAAAGAAAACAATGCTTAAACGTAACAATAACAACGTAAAATCATCATTTAACAAATCTTTGTTGTCACTGAAGCCCGGCACTTAAACTTTATAAAACAGTATAATTAACTTACATATTAATTAACTTTAAGTAAAATCACACTTTGACTGTTTTACCCAGTAATATAGAAGTTAACATTTTTTAGATGTACAATAATGATGAATCCTTAAGTGCATTTTACGTTACTTATTGCAGAAAAAGTACTTAACTTACATATTTGTCTGAAGAGGTCAAACTATTGAACTTATAAAGAAATTTCAAAATACAAAGGAAGTCGGTAAGGAGGTTTGCGTATCTGACGCATTATCATACAAATATGATTATACACATTTTTATTTTGACATATCATCAAAGATGAAGAAGAATATGGAAGAAATTTACGGGACTGACGACCGTCATAGGTCTTTTCAACTCACCAATAGATGTCTCTAGTGAAGTTCTAGTGATTCAAGAACAATGATTCAAAATTGATTCATATATATTGAACTTCCAAGAATTTGAGTAGTGTGGTTGTCAAAAATGGGTAGAATTGGTGAATGTTACGCGTGTGATCACTTAAACCAGTAAACCAGTAACCCGTAATTGCCCAGACCTCCATATTCTTCTTCATCTTTGATGAGATGTCAAAAATAATATGAAAATAACTCCTGTAATTGAAAATAATCCAGATTTTGTGAATAAGTATTTGGACACACTCAAAATGTTGTGCATATATGATTATAACGGTCCATACTTCTTTTAACTTTTATATTCTCATCATCTCACGTTGACATATCAATAAAATCCTTTAAATTTATAGCAAAATAACATTAAATAATTCCTTAAATAAAATATAAAATGACTGATATGATTCCACGATATTCAATAGGTAAATTTTTAAATGTGTACTTTAAAACAGAGAAGGTACTATTTCTAAAGTACTTCTAACAAAAGCTTACAAGGAAGCAGCAGAAAAGAGTCTGTTTTGAATTCAGAATTGGGAACATTTGGGGGAAAATTGAATCTTTTTGTTAACGTACGAATTTCTGAGAACATTCTTTTGTCCCTTCGGTCTCAGTAGCGCACCTCTTGTAAGGCAATTCTTGAAAATGTCCCGCCCTTCTTACATCGTCGTGCAATAGGGACAATTTCCCGACTACTTGGTACACGAAGGGATGTCTCCTCTACCGATGCGTTGCAAATGGGTCCGAGGTAAATATACTTTTATTCCGTAGTATTTTTTTTTACAAATGTGAGTGCTCACTCAGGGGTTTCACGACAGAAAAGAGGTAATCAGGTGTCGAGTAACAAGAGATATTATATCGATTATATAGAAGAGAAAATACTTTGAGCTTTTATGAGCAAAAATGATGTTTTTTTTTAGTTCACCCAAATAGATTATTTAAAATAATTGAATGTAACTAACTAACTGAATATCACGCCGCTTACACGCTGTAGTAAACAAGGAGCGCCACATCACTATTTGCAAACAATATTCTATTTCATTTTTTATTTTGATTGCAAAAGGGTACTTTGGAGACTTCCTTGGCTACCGATTTTTAAACGATTAAATTTGTTGACACATCTTACTGCAGGTTAATATTTCTTATTTTTGAGTATTTGATAATGTCTAAATAAGACGAAACGCGTCACATATTATCATATATATATATAATTAAAAGTAGAATTCAATCCAATAACTGTGCATAATTTTGGATTTATAACCCAACGATTCAATATGGAATTCTACCAACTGTCTGCAGTAACAATAAATAGGTTCATTTACAACATTTTGAGTGTGTCCAAATACTTGTTCACAAAATCTGGATTATCTCCAATTACAGGAGCCATTTTCATATTATTTTTTGACATCTCATCAAAGATGAAGAAGAATATGGAAGTCTGGGCATTTGCGGGGCTGACGACCGTCATAGGCTGGTTTAAGTGATCACTTTACAGCACCGTAAATGCCCAGACATATTCTTCTTCATCTTTGATGAGATGTCAAAAAATAATATGAAAATAGGTTAATATTTCGTTTATAAAACCACTTCGCTAACCAACAATGTCACAAATTGTAGTTAAATTTTATCCAGAGTAAAATTGTTAATTATTTATAAGTTAATTTCGTGGTTGTTTTACTCCTAAGCAACAATATACTTAATAAATCGTCAAAACCACATGACGCCACGTGTATGGGAACTACTTAAGGAGGCCTATATCCTTTTGATATTATGTATGTGTATGTAAAGTGAGCGGTTTATGAACTATTTGAAGGAAAGGAAAATATTTAAGTACGCTGTTAGGACCGCACAAACAACTTGCGGACTTGAAGTTTGTTTGCAAACGTGTTGAGGACCTATCACCAGGAGTTTCTAGCTACCGACGTTACTGGTAGGCGAGGTACTTAAAAATAACTTTGTTAAAAGGTTTTTGTTGGAAAAGGTTACATCATTGAAATTTGGTAATGGTACCGCTTTAAAATCATTATGTGTAAAGGTACACACAGGTTTTCTTATATTAAAAATCTAAATTTTAGCTTACTTGAAATGCAGACAAGGTTGTCAAGTAATAGATACAATAAAAATATGTTTGAAGTAATAAAAATTAACTTGAATGAAATAAAGAAAATACAATATTGAAAGCAGTTATTTATGTCCAATTATATATAAAAAAAATATTTTTTACAACTTATGAATTATATTTTTACGTCGAGTTTTGGAATCCATAGATGCTTTCATCTACAGAACAATACCGCTTGAAAATCATAATATTCTAAGGTGCATACAGGTTTACTTGCATTGAAACACTTAATAACATGTAAGAAAATGTCCCTATTTTGAAAAGTCTAAATGAGCTCCTCGAAATGAAAATGGTTATTTTTTAAACCCTTATCCGCACCTCAATAGTGCTAAGGGCACTGCATCATATAAATGCAGTGTTATCTTGATCGTTAATACATAAAGAAAAAGGTGATCAGCTCTCCGCTGCAGGTACCAGTCCAGGGTAATATTAATTAAAATTTAGATTTAAAAAAATCACTTATTTTACCTCCCCTCCTGGGAATCGAACCCGAGATCTCCAAAACGGTAGCCGATTATCAATTTGACTGAGTTATAATATAAGCTCTTTCAAATATGCTATTTATTTCTTTTTGTGTTACACTAGACGGAGAATGAAACTTAGTATATTTTACAATAATTAAAGAAAAAACACTTTGTTTTTTACCACTTGAGTTTTTATTAAAGACTACATGTTTCAGAAGTTAAACTTCCATCATTCAGGTCTGTATAATAACTATCGTATATTTTGTTTTATTTTTTCTTATCGAGACAATCTTAGTTACAAAGGTAAATGTGAAAAGAGAGTTCGAAGGTGAAAGTTAATAAGAATTTACTTAACTTTCTTATGTAGATAACGTAAACATATTTGAAGGAATAATCGTTATTTCTGCGGGAGGCTAATGCCACATTTAAATTCAAAATCATAATATAAAGTTTACGAAATATATTATAAAACGGTAATAGTTATCACATTTCGCCTAAGGCCTAGGCAATCCCAAGCTATGAAAATAACATAAACACATACGAAAGTCATAAAATTTAACTCTTTATAGGGGGACCCAGCATAAACGTGATTCTCCTACTATTCATAATATATTCGTATTCATACATACTCGTATAAACAGGGCCACTCCAGTTCTGTGTGAATTAATGGTATAAAGTATAAACCGACATGCAAAATTTATATCTTTATCTATATAACACCAAGCAATTTCAGCAAAACTTCAAATATTAGGCAATCAAACATTTCAATAAACTCCCTAAAGAAATAAAAAAATAGATGATATAAAAATCCTTAAGAAAAAAATTAAAGCTCTGTACATTTAAATCTTAAAAAAAAACTATTATATCTTTTATTATATAACATTAAACCACGAGTGTAAGTCCCTTTCTAAGCACAAGAGCACAGACTCTTTTATGGAGAGGCACAGCGAATCAAAATATAAAAGTTCTCCATATGTATAAATGATTCAAATGTATAATGTTATAAATAAAAATGTAAATATATTAAATGAATAAAAAAAATATATATATCTACTCTTAGCTACTTTCACATCCAGTCATACAAGCCCTCCAATTACGTAGACTTTTGACACCACCAGATTTTAGGTTCTAATTGATTTGATAGTGCCGATTCTGTTTTGGCCGTCCTCGTTCAGTTCTTTCGTTCATATTTTCAAATATACTTTCTTAGTTATTCTCTTATTATCTACATATTTGCTCCATGTGTCTTTACAATCTCAAAGAACATTTATTAATCTTTTCATATATTCCTTGTTCAGAATTACATTTTTTTATTTTATTTTCTTTAATGTTTTTCACAGAAACTTTGTGGCATATTTCATAAACTTAATAAAATAAAACAACTTTGTTTTTAACCACTTTTTTATTGGTACACTTCTTCTCCAACCGGTTTCTACAAGAACCTTGTTATCATCAGGGTTTATGTACTAATTCTTAAACATAATTATGAATTGACACACACACACACACACATACAAACACACCTAAAATTATCACATAAAACAACATATTAAGGGTTCCAAGCCCTATAAATACCCAGTTTTCTTTGTTTTCTTTGATCTATGTCGATAAAAATCCGAAAAAATGTATGTAAATAACTCCTAGGTGCAGCAAAACTCAGAATTTGTAAACAAAAGTTTGGGTTTTTAAATAGGAGTTCTAAAAAATTGAGTAGTGTGGATGTCAAACATGGGTAGAATAGTGGATGTTGCACGTGTGATCACTTAAAAACATACGCCCTGTAAATACCCAGACGTTCATATTCTTCATTTTCTATGTTAAGATGTTGAAAATGACAAAATTTGGGCACTGCAAATATCGTGTATGTAATTATGAATATTTGCTTTTTTTTAAAGAAAATTGAATGTTGCGATTTGAATATAATTTACATTTGAAGCACTTACTTTGTGATTTTCCATGTTATAATTAAAATGTAACTTTGTTTTCAAATCACTATAAATATTTTATTAAAACTTAATTTTAATATCTACCGGTTTCGAAGTTAACCGTTTCATTATCAAGACTGATTAATACTTATTAATAAGTATTAATCAGTCTTGATAAAGAAGCGGTTAGTTTCGAAACCGGTAGATATTATAATTTAGTTACAATAAAATATTTATAATGATTTTAAAACAAAGTTAAATTTTAATTATAGTTGCGATTTGAATTGAATATTTTAACAATCCTACCCTGTGCCTCAGCAAGAGTAAGTTCACATCATAAATTGCGAAAACTCATTACACAAATATACAGGTCTGTTTTTATTGCAGCCATTAGGCTAGTGCATCACCTGAAATTATGCTTAATTCGTTGTTTCGTTCTTGAATACAGATGAACTTGGAATTTTCCGGGAGAATTTAGTTGGCTCCCTTAACAATATTAATTATTATTTTAATTATCCTTTAGAGAAATTAAACTCAGAAATACTTTGAAACAGATTGTGTTATGCTTAAAGGAAATTTATCATTCAAATTATAATGGTTTGTTATTGTAAAATTAGGCAGATGATGATCATAAGATTGCCAGTATAAGCTTTGTCATCAAATTACTCTACTTACTTACTAATATAAAACAATCGATTTTAGTTTAATTAAATATGTGAATAAAAGGGTAACTGTATTTTAGTTTTTCTTGGCTTATATTTTATTCCAGCTTAAGTTTTTGATGTCAAATTGTCAAATACGAGTATGTTAATAAATTCGATTTCAACATATGTAGATTAGCTTGATTAGTCTTAAAAAATGACTTATTTTTTATGGAAATAATTATTTAATTATTTATTTTTTGAATACCTTATAAAAATAAACACATACTAAAAAAAATTAAATTAAAAAAGTGATTTTTTTTAAACGTTATAGTGAAAATAGTAGACTTTTGTTAGATGTTTTCTTTGTTGGATTTATTCACAATTTAAAAAAAAATTATCAACATTTTTTTATCACAAAATGATTTGAGACTACAAAAATGTGAAATTTGGAGCCAGACAAGTTTTTATTTTCAATTACTGCACGTGAATACATACATTCCAAATATTTTTGTAAATATTCATAGGTAATTAAGTGATCCGCCTCCGTAGTGTGGTGGTCAGCACGCTCGGCTACCGTTCTGGAGGACCCGGGTTCGATTCCCAGGGGGGGTAAGAATAAATATGAGTGATTTTTTTACTGTAATATTTATTCAATATTACCCTGGACTGGTACTTGAAGCGGAGGGCTGATCACCTTTCCTTCATGTATAAACGATCAAGATAACACTGCGTTTATATGACGCAGTGCCCTATGCACCATTGGGGTGCGGATAAGGGTCTTATTATTATTTTATAATTAAGTGAATGTCACCAATTTTTATAGTAGTTTTTGAAAATTAGGTAATACATATGTTTGTCAGACAAGGTATGCGAATGAAATGAACAAATAGAGGCAGTTCTAGGTTTATTTATCCACGTGCATAAATAATCATGCGATCCATCCCCTAGGAGGTAGAACACGCGGATATATTGTGGTGACGTCATAAGGTAAAGCAAGGAAGCGTTTATCGCCGATCGCAGATCCCAGTAGTTCCATGCGCGGCACAATAATTCTTGCCGTAGGACTACGAAAACAAGAGCAGTTAATTCTGCTGCCATGTACTAAGGGGCTCTTTTGATTAACGTTCACACTTTTAATTTTCTCTCCCTCGCCAGTTTCCGCTGCCAGCCTTTCCGCCTCGCTCCTAGGATTGAAAAGAGAAAAGAGAAAACAGCGTCTCTGGGAAAACTCGCGGCTCTAGGAAGGAGGAAGGCCCTCATTATCTGGATTTTTATTTTGAGTGCCGTAAGCACTATTAATATTGATTCGAGGCGACCCGGTTTGCTTGTTTTCTTTGAACGCGAAGACTTCACAAGTGCTGGAAAAAAGGAAAACACTCAGAAAGCATATAAAAACGCAATGTGAATAAAACTACACGTTTTGAACGTAGCGTTTTTACTTGGTATTATTAGATTATAATTTATAAAAAAAATAGAATTCGCACGATGTATGAAATTGAATTTAAATTTATTAATGGGAATAAAATTACAATACAATGAAAAATATTTTACAAAGTATTAATAAAGAAAAATAAAACTTAAATCACATTACATAATGGGAAAAAGGTATAATAAACAATATTTTATAAAGTATTCATATTCATCTATAGCCAATGACTGATATTAAGGTCATTAATATTGTTAATGCCTAGACTTCCATATTTCCTCGTTAAACAATTATTCGTCGCATTGAATACATTTTCAACATCTTGAAAATATATAAATGATAAGAAAAGATGATATTTCTATAAAAATTATGTGCATATACAATTATTAAAATTGAATCTCTTGAAAATTTCACATTATGAAATAGTAAACTTTTGCCTCTTGGATACAGAAAAAATGGATTCATAATATTTGGCTAACTTAAGAACATTAAAAAAATAATAAAACCCTTATCCGCACCCCAATGGTGCATAGGGCACTGCGTCATATAAACGCGGTGTTATATTGATCGTTTACACATGAAGGAAAGGTGATCAGCCCTCCGCTTCAGGTACCAGTCCAGGGTAATATTGAATAAATATGACAGTGAAAAAATTACTTATATTTATTTTACCCCCCTTGCGTGCTGACCATTACACTACGGAGGCGGACAAGCGCACTACGTTAAAAAAGAAAATAGAAAATTAAAGCTATTTGAACAAGTATATACCCTTATAATTTTCTAAAGAGTGCTTTTCAGAAACCATTTGTGTAGTATTATTTAAAGAAATTGAAAAAAACATTTTTCGCTTTCATAACTCTCATGAAAATTACTTAATTTAAATACACAAGGATTTTCTTATTCCCTGAGCCTATTAAATTCGCTGATTATGAAAACGAAACGATGTTAACAATTCTTTTGAATAAGACCAAGAACAAAGACTCCGCAAATTGCTATAACGATTCAAAGAATAATACTTTTGGAATTATCATTTCTTTTAACGCATCTATTTCAACGGAATGCTTCGGCTCGGAGATAAAATCAGGGTTATTATAAACCCTTTTATTTTGTCTATCCGTTATTCAAAAATACTCTCTTTCTTCTCACAGGCAATTTAATACCCCCATCCTCTTCACTGTACGTTACTCCAAATTCTATTCAATATCTAGATAATTCTATCTTAGTTGTTACTTTCGAATCAGTGCCGACATTCATTTAAGGTCGTCGGTTTTTCATCCGTGAATTCTTTAGTACGTTATTTAAATGAATTAAAATCACAAACGGTTATTCAGAGTTATTCGTAACTAGAATTCTAGTGTAAAGAATACAAAATGAGGTAACTTATCTTCAAGGCATTCTTTGCCAAATCCAACAGTGAATAGTTGAGGGAAAGCTCCACGTTTTAATGTCATTAAATAATTATGGAGTTCTGTTTTTTTATCCAAATTATTATATGATATTATATTATTGAGTAAATTGTGGACTATTCACCACTCTGTATTTGAACTTGTGCGTAAATATTAATGTTATATAAAGACCATTTAGTTTATGAATTTTCGAACAAAATACTCAGGTCGAAATTGTATTACAGTTCCTTACAATGTTATGAGTAAACACTTTATGAATATTTAACTATGTTTCTGTGTGAATATTGACGATTTTATTTCATTACACAGATTCGAACTTACTTTAAAATCAATACGTTGATTAATTTTTAGGCGCGTCAAAAGCAAAAAAATCAATGAAGTGTCTTTGCTTTGTTTATATTATACTTAAATCTACATCATATCATATTGGTTCAAACAAATGGCATAAATTTGTAATTAAAGTTAAACTATCGTTAGTGATCCGTTTTTGTTGTTGCAGACATTCAGTTAGAATTTTTAGGTTCAAGCCTACATTACCACAACTTGATTCCTATCTTAAATTAGATTCAGTTTTAGTTAATTGAACTTTATTAATAATAATTGGATTTTTTTACAATAAACAACTATATTATCAATTGTTTCAGTATTTACTTTGTTGTTAGACATGTGAAAATTATTAAGGAAAAAATTGTTTTTATACCACTCGAGTTTATTTATTTATGACTACTAGTTTCGGAAGCTAAACTTCCATCTTCAGGTCTAAATAGCAGTTATTACACAGACCTGAAGATGAATGTTTAATTTCCGAAATAAATAAACTCAAGTGGTATAAAAACAAATGTTTCCTTAATCATTTAAACAACTATTATTGTACTTGTTTAAAGCTTTTTCCACTTTTCATAATATTTGAGTGTGTCCAAATACTGTTAACAAATCTGGACTTCTTCATTTTAGAGTTATTATAAACAAAAGTGGAATTAGCTACTTATGTAGTTGCTTTTTTTGTTATATATATAATACATTTCCAGCAGAAAATGTCAGTAAAAAACGTAAAATAAATATTTTTGTCAAAAAGAAATACGATTAAGTAATCATTTTATTGTGAATATTATAATTAGTTATGTAGGTAATAATCTGGAATACGCATAAAATCCGAATAAATAAATGCATTATTTGAGTACTTCCATAAATGATTCATAATTGTAATAAAAAACATTACGTGGTCTTCGCGAAAGGCATAAAACGTAAGGTTTTTTCTTCATCATTCCCAGTCCTTACACTTTTTATTGGAATTCCGTGTTTATATAACCTTCCTTCACGTAATAAATATCGTCAGCAAATATTATCCAAGCTTTATGTTAAAATAAGGTTTTGCCTCTCTGTTCTTTACTAATGATATTTATATTATTTTTTGACATTTCATCAAAGATGAAGAAGAATATGGAAGTCTGGGCATTTACGGGGCTTACGACCGTCATAGGCTGGTTTGAGTGATCACTTTACACACGTGTAACATTCACCAATTCTACCCATTATTGACAACCACACTACTCAAATTCTTCGAAGTTCTATATATATGAACCAATTTAGAAACTTTGTTCTTGAATCACTAGAACTTCACTAGAGACATCTATTGGTGAGATGTAAAGAAGCTTTTTTATTAAGCAGAAACTCTTATATTAGTATGTGAGATCCGAATCCCGGATTATAATCACACACATGAGAAACGCCAGAAAATACCATTTTCATTTTTATTATTAAGCTTATAATTGGAGATAATCCAGATTTTGTGAACAAGTATTTGGACACACTCAAAATGTTGTAAATAAATTATCTGGTCAAATTATAAGCTTAATAATAAAAATGAAAATGGTATTATCTGGCGTTTCTCATGTGTGTGATTATAATCCGGGATTCGGATCTCACATACTAATATAAGAGTTTCTGCTTAATAAAAAAGCTTCTTTACATCTCACCAATAGATGTCTCTAGTGAAGTTCTAGTGATTCAAGAACAAAGTTTCTAAATTGGTTCATATATATAGAACTTCGAAGAATTTGAGTAGTGTGGTTGTCAATAATGGGTAGAATTGGTGAATGTTACACGTGTGTAAAGTGATCACTCAAACCAGCCTATGACGGTCGTAAGCCCCGTAAATGCCCAGACTTCCATATTCTTCTTCATCTTTGATGAAATGTCAAAAAATAATATGAAAATAACTCCTGTAATTGGAGATAATCCAGATTTTGTGAACAAGTATTTGGACACACTCAAAATGTTGTAAATGATATTTATATTACGGAAAAAGTCAAACTTATTTCAATACTTTTACAATTAAAAAGTTGTTAAATGAGAGTGCTTCTAATAATAATACGGAAGCGCTTTGGTCAAAATTAAACTTGTTTTACTTTTTAACAAGTTAAAGAAAAATCATACTTTCAATCAAGTAAATTAAGTCACAAAATATCCATATATTCAAATAAAATTGTAAAACGTATTTTTTTTATATCTGTCATTATCATAAAACTACGTTTTATTTTCTGTTCAGTTTTAGTAACAATCGTTTATGACATATGTATGTAATATATTATATGATTCAATGAATATCATGTATTAAAGCCTTTATAATGTTCATCGTTTGTTAGAAAATAAAATGGATCAGCATAATTTTGAAGATATCTAAATGATGTTTTAATTATAAAATATATATCGTGAATTGTTTTAAAAAAATATTATTGAAGACAATTTGAGGAATAGGCAGTAGCATGAATGTTAAATAAGAAATCAAATGTTCCCAAGATGATTTTATAGAAAAAAAATAAGTGGAGTGAAATATATTGTAGACAAACATAAATTCTCTTCTTCATTTTGATTTGCTTTACAAATTATGTAAACCAACTAAAAATGAAGAAGAGTATTTGGTATGTTTATCAACTAATTAAGGATGAAAAGACTCATTTTATTTCACCCCGTCACTACTCCCCAATTCTCGAAAAGGTAACGAAGTTTCGTGAAAAAAAGTCGAAGGAAGAATGAAGCAGAAAAGAATGATTCAAAAAAGTTTTCGTAATGAACGATGGAAAAAGGTAAATTACGTTGGTCATGCTAAGCATCTAGAAATGTTTATTTCACAACTTCGGCGAAAACGAATTCCGTAGCATTTCACCAACCCGACGTAATTTAGAAACGTAATTAAAACTACGAAATATGCGATACTTTCAAGGTGAGCGGATTCTATGTCGAGGTTTATAACAACATTTTTTATCCACAGCGTAGAGGCCAGTACGCTTGGCTTCCGCCCTGGAGGGTTTTAGGGGGTCAAAATTAATATATGAGACTTTTATCAGTGTAATATTTATTTTTTATTACCCTGGACTGGTACCTGAAACAAAGGGCTTGTCATATTTACTTCATGTATTTAATGATTAAGATAAAACATCTTCATTGCGATACAGTGATCTGTGTATGCACAATTGGGTGTGGATATGGGTAAGATTTATAGGCTGGTTTAAGTTCTCACACGTGAAACATACACCATTCTTCTCAAGACTGACAACTACGCCATTCAAATTTCATAGGTTATATTTATGTTTTAATTAAAAACATCTTGCGCGTGCTTTATTATGCTCATTGTTTTTCTTCATAGTTAGATATCAATAAAACAAAATCTTGATATAAATATTTCCTAGGAGGAGCAAACATCCAGAGTATATTAACGACAATTTAGACACATTAAAAAAATGTAAAATAAACCTCTTTCAAGCGTTGAATAAACAATAATTAATTCTATTGTATATCTTTGCGATTTTGGGTGTGAACAGGGGTTAGAAAAATAACAAAGATAACGTTACTAAGATATTCTTGAAAATATACAAAATTCATAGTAATATGGATGTACAATATTGTAAAAAGTGATCAGTCAAACTAGACAAAGAGAGGTAGTGAATCCTAAAAATACTCAGACTCCCGTATTCTTTTCTGAATAAACAAACACGTCTCTATTTACAACATTTTGAGTGTGTCCAAATACTTGTTCACAAAATCTGGATTATCTCCAATTACAGGAGTCATTTTCATATTATTTTTTGACATCTCATCAAAGATGAAGAAGAATATGGAAGTCTGGGCATTTACGGGGCTGACGACCGTCATAGGCTGGTTTAAGTGATCACTTTACACACGTGTAACATTCACCAATTCTACCCATTATTGACAACCACACTACATACTCAAATTCTTGGAAGTTCTATATATATGAACCAATTACGAAACCTTGTTCTTGAATCACTAGAACTTCCCTAGAGACATCTATTGGTGAGATGAAAAGAAACTTTTTATTAAGCAGAAACTCTTATATTAGTATGTGAGGTCCGAATCCTGGATTATAATCACACACATGAGAAACGCCAGAAAATACCATTTTCATTTTTACTAATAAAGCTTATAATTTGACCAGATAATTTATTAACAACATATTTACAAATACATAATTTATTTACAATCTCACCAATAGATGTCTTTAGTGAAGTTTCTAGTGATTCAAGAAATTTAGTGATTCAAGTCTTTAGTGATTCAAGAACAAAATTTAGTGAGTCATGTCTTTAGTGATTCAAGAACAAGGTTTCTTAATTGGTTCATATATATAGAACATCCAAGAATTTGAGTAGTGTGGTTGTCAATAATGGGTAGAATTGGTGAATGTTACACTTGTGTAAAGTGATCACTTAAACCAGCCTATGACGGTCGTCAGCCCCGTAAATGCCCAGACTTCCATATTCTTCTTCATCTTTGATGAGATGTCAAAAAATAATACGTCTCTATTTAGAGATTTTAAATGAATCTTGGGAAATATGTATGTTTATTGTGTTAATCATAGCTTTATTCTCGGATGAATTTGTACATATTGATAAAGTCAATGTAATTAAACAAACAACATTATTTGCTTTGAAATATTATCAGGGAACAACTCTAAGCAGTATTCAATGGCAACTTTCATTTAATATAGTTCCGCTTTGTAAATAAAACAAGTCTAGCGGAAATGTAAGTAAACATCTCTCACAGTTGATTCTCCCTCGGAGTAATAAATTGGGAAAGTTATTGGGGATGCTGACGCTCGGGTTACGTAGTCACATTGGTCTGTCTCGCGAGAGATTCACTCATTATTGTGCTCTAGGCTTGACTGACGCGTGACGCGATAATTAAAATGGGAATTGAAAATGTCGACTATTATATAACGAATGCTAAAAACACCTTACAACATTTTGAGTGTGTTCAAATACTTGTTCACAAAATCTGGATTATCTCCAATTACAGGAGTTATTTTCATATTATTTTATTTTAATTATAAGCTTAATAATAAAAATGAAAATGGTATTTTCTGGCGTTTCTCATGTGTGTGATTATAATCCAGGGTTTGGACCTCACATACTAATATAAGAGTTTCTGCTTAGTAAAAAGCTTCTTTACATCTCACCAATAGATGTCTCTAGTGAAGTTCTAGTGATTCAAGAACAAGGTTTCTAAATTGGTTCATATATACAATATATAGAACTTCCAAGAATTTGAGTGATGTGGTTGTCAATAATGGGTAGAATTGGTGAATGTTACACGTGTGTAAAGTGATCACTTAAACCAGCCTATGACGGTCGTCAGCCCCGTAAATGCCCAGACTTCCATATTCTTCTTCATCCCTTATGAGATGTCAAAAATAATATAAAAACACCTTTATTGGAGATTATCAAAACATTTTGAGTGCAAAGATTTGTCCTCAAAGAACTGCCAAATATTTTCATTAATTGATTCGGTAGTCATTTTGTGGTAATATGTATCCATTTTGAATTTAAGGTCTACTTGATAAATATAATTATTTTTAAAAATCTCTCGTGACAAGTATTTTGATGCATTTTGAATCATTACTAAACGCCGTACGGTATTTGAAAATAACGAGGAATGCATCGAAACACGAGTCACAATATATTTTACGAAATATTGGTATTTACCGAGTAAAATTGACATAAAACTGTTAAATATACGGAGACAACTGTAGAAACAAAACGTAAGTCCAAATGTGGATCGTGAGATTATATATTATAACTAAAAAACTATTATACCGCTTCCCTGAAGGAAAAGACAGAGAACAGAACGCCATACCACTCTGTGTTTGTAAACATTCTTCGCCTCTTCTACATTTTTGCATCTCTTCATACGTATTCTCCGATTATTTCGACTCCTATCCGGCTGTTTTCAAGTATTTGATATGCCTAATTTTGCGATTATTATGTGATTATTAAGTGTTTAAGGATTTTCTTTGCTCCTTTTTCTACATTCGCCTCTTAAATTAGTTTTACCATTCTTTCCTCACTCATTTGTTCCACATGTCCAAACCATCACAACACACCTTTCTTAATTTTATCGATAAGAATGGGTTTATGCATTTTTAGTAATATTGCTTACTAAAAAGTAAATTAAACACTCCAATTGAAAACAAAAAATATTATACGAAATATTTTTTCCAAATAACTTTATCCTCAGTTTAAGTGAAAAAAATCTTTTATTATGCAAATATAATGGAATTTTTTAATAATTACACAAAATATTCCATATCTACGTTACTAAAGTTTTTAAATGTATTAGAAGTGCACTCGATGTCTATGCGACCCTAAAGCCCCGAACCATACGTGGATGAAATGATGACAATCATATAAAATATTCAAAACGAACACTTTAAAACTAGAGCATATTGTGGAAAGGTGCTTAAATATATATATTAGAAGATGAAATTTAAATAACTGAAATAAATTCGGTGATAATATTCCGATGCTATTTTTCTGAAAATACTTTCATACGAATCTCGTCTTATTATAATGTTATTGATTCTTAATATTAAAAAAAAAGTATTTATGTTTAAAATTTGCGTTATTTTTTATTGATTTTTATAAATTTTGATACAAATAAAAGTATGCGGCCAATTTAACTCAATTGAATAACCGTTATATAACGTAATTAATTAATTTTGTAATATGCTCACACGGTAATAATAATGAAAACATTTCCCAATTAATTCATATGGAAAACGTCGTGAATAAAATTTAATCAACTCGTTCCTTGTGTTTCAGTAATTACCTTCCAGTGTACGACTCGCTTCGGAGCACACAAAAGTAGTTCAATATAATGGGTAAAAGGAATAAATAACTGATCGTGGAGGAATACATGTAGCCATACAAGGCTAGAACATTAGGAGAAACCCTCACTAATACACGACCTTTGACGAATTTACACGATACGCAATATGTGCTCTACGTGCTACAAATAAGTGTGGAGCTTTAAATTATTTCTGAGCTTTGGATACAAATGGTTTCCTTTTCCAAAAAGCGAAGGAAATAAATATTTACTTAGCGACAGGATTATTTATTAAGTGAGCAGCTCTCTCCTATTTATTTACCAGAAACCACGTTCGTTAAATTAATGATTGATAGTACATGACACGATATATTCGTTTGTATTAAATACAGCTTTTGAAGTAACGTCATAAAACACTTTTTTAAACGTAAGTAAAGTAAATATGTTCAGATGTAAGATCCTTCTTCTTCTTCTTCGGTTCATGTCATTTCAGGTCCCCCTGAGAGTAATTGCCTTTTCCTGATCCTCCTTTAATTTTTTACATCCTTTAATTATATTGTCCTTCGCCAGGTCCATCTATTTTTTCTTTTCTGTCCTTGAACTACAATAAAACGCCAAAAATAATTACAATTCCTCCACCCTGAAGCACCTTTAGACTGTTTCACAAGTTTGATAGAATTTTAAACCCTTGACTTTTGGCACAATATTATGTACCACAAAACGAACACTCTTGTAATGCGACATGTTCTAGTCTAAAGTTAAAAGCTCTCAGTTGTAAAGGGGGAATATATGTATTTATTTATTACAAATGAGTGTGGAAATTCCCTCAGCCTATACGAGTATTATTCTAATAAAGGCAGCCTCTCGATTATAATTTCAGTCAGGAGAGAATTAGGCTAAAATTTGAAAATGACATTTTTATTTAATTTAGAGAAATAATAAAATAATTGTGTTAGTATAAAAATTAGCAAAATAGATAATTTTGTTGTTTCAATAACACCAAAAAGGTAATATTTTAAAAGTGTTTTTACCTGAAAACCATTGATCAATAAACCTCATTAATCAATGAAGTACAACATTGTGCATTTGGTAACTTCAAAATTAAATAACGAACCGAATACTCTTACTATATAAATAAATAAAGATTGTAAAAATTCTCTTATTAGTAAAAAAAATATTTCTCTAAATCTAACCTTTTACCTTTAATTATACTTTCCATATATGAAATCCTAAATACAATGGCCTTTTTAATATTGGGTTTATCAAAATGAAATCTTAATATTAGTTTCCATTAAGATCGTCATAAGCATAATAACGTTTTACGTTGTAATATAATACATACAGAGTCGGTCAAATCAACCAAAGCCGGAAATAATTCTCTTCAGTAAATTGCTTACACATAGTTTAACAATTTGCTTCCTTATTTCTCTTTCTATTATTTTTCAAAGGAATTTTACAAGAAAGGGTTTGGTCGTATTATTATTTTGCTTGTTTTCTTAGTTTTGATGATGTTTAAATTATATTTACTACTTTTAATTTTATTTCAGTTTATTTATCATGAATATATTTGTTTTTATTTTATTTGTTTATATTTTTGAGGGTATGTGTTTAAACTTTGTTGCTGTTTTTTTTTTCAAATAAATGTAAAAAGTAATTGTTTATTCATGCGTATGATGGAGTAACCTCACGATTAAAATTTACATTAATGAGTATAAAATACGTGAAATTATACTGTTCTCGTATTCACGTACGATTTAATACAATTTGAGAAGCTGAAGAATTACAAATTGTGTGCATATAAATTTTGGAGAATTTAAATATCGTCTCAGTTATTCCCCCGAGTAAAACGCATTTACCCAGGATTAACACAGAGGTCCCGAGATCATTTAAAATCCATACAACAAAGGCCGTAAATAATTCAATAAAATTTATGACAGCCTAACAAAAAAAGGTATTGTAACATTTAGCCACTGTCTAATAAATCCACTAAACGTCTAGAAAAAGGTTGTATTTGGGAATTTTCTTGGGATGGAAATAATTTGTAGTCGACTGCGACCCTGTGGGGTTGCGCGGCCCAGTTTCCGGACCCCTCTCGCAGATGGTAGCTGGTAACTGGGAACTGGTAACTAGTAACACCTCCCCGTAACAAGCCGGTTGTAAACTTTAAAACTGCGAGCTCGTCGCCATTTTCCCTGCGACGCTACCCTATTTGGGATGGAAGGATGTAGAGGGGAAGTTTGTAATGTTTAATACATTATATTCATTCTGAAAGGGAAAGCATATTCGTGGGTTATACGAGCAATAAAAGGTTAATATATTACGAAAAATAATTATTACATCCACAACAAAAAACGATAAAATAAAACTGGTGATGTTCTTGCTTAAACTCGTATATGAAATTATTTGTCAAATGATTTATAAAAAATACAACATAATTTTAAAATTTTCGTACTGTATTATGATGTTCTACTTATTATGTAATATTTATTGCCATTCTCTTGGTGTAGAATTTGGTTCAATTGAGATTCAATTTCCAATATCCCAACAACAAAAAAATTATAAATACATTTTTTTTAAATATATAAAATAAACTCTACAATAAAGAATATATCTTCATTGATAGCAGTTTTTTTTAAAGTTTTATATGGAATTTTATATATATATATATATCATTGCTGAATAATAAATATCACTTGCAATATTACAATCTCACGCCTCAACATTTTAAACTTTCAGCAAATCGACTTGAATTTATTCCATATACTTTTTTTAAAAAGTTCGTTTTAGAACTTTGAGATGATAATCATCAAAGTGAACTTTAAAACGGACCTTTCGAAGATCGGTCTTGAATTCATTGCCGCACGGAAAGGGTGTGGGTGTCGATATGACCAAAGATGGGTTGGTTGAGCTTTATATCGTCACATTTTAAGCAAATGGTTCGCGATAATGGGATTTCCTGATGAACTCAATTTGCCGGGAGGGTTGCTACAGAACGACAGTCGAGCGATACATTACAAAACCTGAATGCGGAACATTTATGTTGGTTTCCACTCCACCTCTAAGAGTACCGACAGTCACCGAGGGTAGGAGGTCTTGGAAGTCTTCACATTGTTTCTGTTTACATTGCCGAAATACAAATAAATATTGTTTCTGGGTACATTCAAATAATTACATGTCACTCACTGATAAATAAATATCAAGCCACTTATTTAACTTTTTACTGTGCAACAGACCTTTTTAGGTAAAATCTGAAGGTTTTTTCTGCATTTGAAAAATATTGAGTACATTAAAAAAATAATTAAACAATACCTTTTCTTCAAAATGCAAATACCACACCCCCTGCCCTGTAGCAGGTAAATATTAAGTTAAAAATATGCCTCTTTTGCTGGGATATAGTACGTTTTCTGGGCATTCCGAAAACATGCACAACTGAAAATTGTCTATTTTTGATTTATGACGTTCTTGAAAGGAGTAAGCGATGTGTACTATATGTTAATTTGTTGTTATTTATGTCGATATTATTGATAAATATTTCAGGTTGTACATGTAGAATGTGATTTGCTGAGTTGCATTAAAAGAATATTTGGATATAAAATTTTAAAACATTCCCATGTTTAAGCTTAAGATTTAAAAGAGGCTCGCTTGTATAACTTGGAATTATGTTATTTAACTACAAATACAATAACACAATTTATAAAACAGGGAATGTATCTGTAATAATGTTAAATAATTAGTTATCACAAACAAGTTCTTGTTTTAGACCACTTATTGAGTTTAATTTCACACGACTAGTTTCGAAAACTACAGATTTTTTCTTCGAGACGTGATCACAAAAAGTTTTTTTGATCTCCTATTGATGAAATCATCTGTAGTTTTCGAAACTAGTCGTGTGAAGTAAACCGCAATTAGTGGTCTTATACAAGTGTTTGATTTTAATTAATCAAATGTCCTTTAACAATGTTAAGCCTAATCATTGAATATTATAATATATTTTTTTAAAAAACACATATATTTAGTAAAAGACATTATATATATATATATATATATATATATATATATATATATATATATATATATATATATATATATATATATATATATATATATATATATATATATATATATATATATATATATATATATATATATATATATATATATATATATATATATATATATATATATATATATATATATATATATATATATATATATATATATATATATATATATATATATATATATATATATATAAACATTTTCTTCAAATCTACTTCAAAAAGTTGATTTTAATTGCAGGTACGAATTTCAACGTCAACTTTTTGTGGGAGGATTTTGCCGAAAAGTTTCCTGTGTTATTAGTAAATATTTAGATCTCCCCTTTTCCCGAACACAATCCGGGAGCAAGGTACTCGCTCTGGAGGGGCGACAACGGACTCCCGCGGCGGCGACAAGGCGACTTGTAAAATTCGAGGAATGTAAGAATTTCAATTATGTAAAGCGCCCTGCCTCGGAAACGCCGGGGTAAAGGAAAAACGGACGGGTTGCGTAAATAAACCGAAATAAAAATCGCCGAATAATAGGGTACGCCGAATTTTGAAACATTAATCTTTTTTGTGCGAAATGAGTCATTAAATTTTTGCGCAGATTCGGTTGTAAACCGTTTCAACATCAGCGGAAATGTTTTGTGCCTTTAAAACAAAACGCTGATAAAGCGGTTACCCGATATTTTGCCATCATGACAGTTTATGTACACCCTATATTAATTTAATTCTACCCTGCACAATTTATGAATAACAAACATAGGTAAATACTTTTACATACATATATACATTTTGATTAAAAATGCGTTTATAAAATGACTTGTTTATTTTTCATGAATATCAAAAACACATGTTAAACAATTATGTTAGGAAACGATTTATTTCGATTTGTATTGCTGGAAATTTAACGTTTGATGACTTTAAAGTGGATATAAAATCATAGTTTCATGGTTTTTGAGTGGAAATTTTTCCTGGGTTTATTACACATATGATCTTTTTATTTGTGTAATAAGATCTATACAGAAAAGCCACCAAGGAATGAATTACGAATAAGTAACTCCGATTTCGTTTACTCTCATTAGGATTTACCCTGAAGCAGCGTTGATTAAATTGATTCTTACTGCAAAATTGTGCTTATATATTTGAGCCGGGTTATTTTATTTGCCAGAGATTCAGAATTCTGAAATTCGTAATGAAAATGAAGTTCATTTTTGATGCATTTTACTATCCAGCTTTTTGTAACTTAAAAAAAATATTAAATCATTTGATTTGGCAGTCACACTGTGGTAAAATATAAAGATCCTAACCGGATTATTTTACATACTGAGAAAAGACCGAAAACGTGGTTTTCAATTTTCATACAGCTTATAAACTGATCAGTCTTAACCTCTTAAGTGGAGAACCTTAGATTTATGAGCAAGGATTTGGACGCATTAAAAATGTTTCAACTTTCTTAATATTTAATCAATTAATTTGATGCATGTTTAAATCAGTGGGTATTATAATTTTATTTTAGGGCATTTAAGCAGCAGGGCTCTGTAAAATCAATCTTTGACATTAAAAGCGCTTTATTCGGCATGAAACATAAAACACGACATATTTATTAATCCCAAGATAAAACTTAACCTTTCTAGTACTGATCATCTGAAAACTACACGTGATCCGAAGGGGGGTACCAAAATACCCCAGTTCATACTTGTATAGAAATCGTAGTACGCTGCTCTCACCAAGTAATAACTCGTCGCCAGCCGAGTCAAAGGTGCCTTGTTCATTCCAACGCGCCGCCAAGCTCCGACTGAAAGCGGCCATCCGATAAGCGATACTCTGAAAATCGGATCAAACGAAAGCGGAGTAGTGTAGTTGTCTCGCTTTCTCCTTATAGTAATACCACATTTATTAGAGTGAAAAAAATAATATGTTTCTAGTAGATAAAAAAATTACATTCCGATTTATAAGAACGTAGATATCACTTACTGATTGTGCTTTTTATCAATAACAATATATTGAAACATTGAACGATTTAAATTAAAAACAATAAAAAAGGAGAAAAATGCTGTCCCATTTTTTTAATTAAAAAAAATAATGGAGTAAATAGTTCTTATAATATTAAACTTATCGAATTAAAATTCATATTATTGATTGATTCGGCATTACCTTTGTGGAATGATATGTTACTTATTTAAATAAAAAAACACACTTGTATTTAACCACTTGATGAGTTAGATTTCATTACACACGCCTAGTTTCGAATACTTAAAAGTAAAACTCACCTGTAGATGAAAACATCTGTGGTTTTCGTAACAAGTAGTGTGTAATGAAATAAAACTTATTAAGTGGTTTTATAAATTAACTTTTTTTTTTAAATTTGTAATTAAAATTCATGCAAGGGGGATTTCAATCCCCCTGTAAGATGTGGCTACGTTAAGCTCTAACTCTAAAATTTAGTTTCACGTGCCTGAGTTTGTACCCGCTACATAAAATTTAACTCCGCGTCAGATAAATGTATTTACATAAGCAAAGACATTTATCTAAACCTTCATTTTGTCAGTCGTTTTATTTATAAGACCACCTACCGGGGAAAAATGGCAGTCAATCTAAGACAATGGTTTGCGATTTTTATCGCTAAAGATGTGCCCCAAAGTACTCCATAATAATACAATTTATAAGTAATGATGAGATTATCTTAAGAAGAAAAAGGTTTATTTCACCGTTTGTCAAAACAAATGATGTATATTAAATAAACAGTACACTTGAAACTAAAAGAAACAAATATGATCTTGAATTATTCGCACACGGATAAAATTGTTGGAAATGTTTTGGTGAACGAGATTTAATGTTTCGGAAATATTACGAGAAAACTTTAAGGATGAAAAGCGGTACTTTTCTTAATAAATTATTTTCTAAATTGTAGCTTTACTATAAATAATTCCATAAAGATAATGGATTATACTGAGATCTAAATGAAATATGAATTTTTGGGTCAAAATAAAACTTTTCAGGTTATTCGGATAAGTTACATAATTTACACGAGTCAGATTTATTGAAAGTTACCAAATACTTAAATAAATATATTATATATTGATATTTTACTCATTCGTGCTTTAAAATGAATTAAATTAATATTATTTAAAAAAAAATATCTATGGATTAACACCATCTATCCACTTATTTCAAACAGCTATGTGAGATTCAAACTTTGACGAGTACCACTTATCAGTCTTCAATTACATGGAATATATTGCTTCTACCTTTTGTGGTCTCCAATATAACAAACATTCTGTACAAGAAGTTTAATAAAAATGTTTATATGTACCCTAACCTTGAAGGAATATATTTTTAGTAGTACAACAAAAACAAAAATGTGTTTTTTTAAAACATCTAAACCTACCCCTATCCTGTACATTTCTCATAATTTAAATGTGTTTCGGTTTTGAGGGCAAATGTTTTACAATTAAAACCGAAATAATCAAAGCATTTAAGAATATTATTTTATTCGCAATATTTTCGGGCGCAAGGGCGTCCAAATTTTTGTACACAGCTTCTGAATTTGATAGAAACTATCGAAATACATTGACGGATACAGCAGAAGAGGTCGACATTGATAAAGTGGAGACGCTGCCTGTACTTTAATTTTCAGAGGCATTGCACACTCTTTGAAAGATTGAAAACTTCAAAAACTGACGCCGAAAAAAATATCTTTTGCAAATCAGAAATTATTTAAACTTAAAAAACTAAACTTAAAAATGTTACACGAATACTGTAAATGGATACATTCTGTGAATTTTGATATTTTTCGTAAAAAAATCATAGAACATAATATATCTTACTAATTACAAATTGAAATTCATTATACGGTATAAAAAATACAATGTATCCAGTTGTAAAAGCTATTTATTTATTTTTTATAATCTAATTATTTCGAAAAGCAAGATAACTTAAAAACAGTCGTAAAGCAAGACTATGATAAAACATGTTATAAAGAAATCATTTTCATAAAGTGAACAGACCCTGGATATAATATTATTATATTTACGAATGTTCGTGTTAAAGCCGAGTTTTAATTAAATTTTCTATGAAAATACCTTCGTCAGATATTGTACAGGCCAAGAAATGACGTTATAATTTTCCATGTTACATTCGTATTATAATTTAACTCAAATTAATTATAAGTATATGGCTACTGAAAAATCAACGTCAGAATAAATTAATTTATAAACAGTTTTGTTGTTACTTTACACTCGGTATAATAAAAACGGTAGTATTATAAACGAGATATGTGAATTAAAATATACATTTCTGGAATAATTAGATATATTCATAAATACAAATCCATGAATACAAAATTTCAACTTCCAAATCTCATGGTGCTTACAGTATTTCTTTCAAAAATAACCGCAGAAACCTATCGAATACGAGTAATTTTTTTATTATTTTTTGACATCTCAACAAAGATAAAGAAGAATATGGAAGTCTGGGCATTTACGGGGCTGACGACCGTCATAGGCTGGTTTAAGTGATCACTTCTACCCATTATTGACAACCACACTACTCAAATTCTTGGAAGTTCTATATATATGAACCAATTTAGAAACCTTGTTCTTGAATCACCAGAACTTCACTAGAGACATCTATTGGTGAGATGTAAAGAAGCTTTTTACTAAGCAGAAACTCTTATATTAGTATGTGAGATCCGAATCCTGGATTATAATCACACACATGAGAAACGCCAGAAAATACCATTTTCATTTTTCTTATTCAGCTTATAATTTGACCAGATAATTTATTTACAACATTTTGAGTGTGTCCAAAATCTGGATTATCACTTGTTCACAAAATCTGGATTATCTCCAATTGCAGGAGTTATTTTCATATTATTTTTTGACATCTCATCAAAGATAAAGAAGAATATGGAAGTCTGGGCATTTACGGGGCTGACGACCGTCATAGGCATAGTTATTTTTTGTTGCTTATAAGTAAAATGTGCATTGTTTCCCTGCAAAATGTATCAAACATGATGGTTATTTTGTTGCTTTTAAACAATGTGCGATTGATTCGCTGTTACAGACTAGTATCCAACGAAAATATCTGTAAAAAGAATTTTTTAAATATATTTTATGTAAGTCAAAATAAAATGCAGATTCACTTTATATATATCGATATAAATTTAACAAATTATACTCGTAGCTATATAAATTCGAACCATGCACGTCATAATTTTTCAATTTTTATTGAAACATTAATTTGTTTTATATATGTACATATAAATCATTTATACATTATTTTTTGACATCTCATCAAAGATGAAGAAGAATATGGAAGTCTGGGCATTTACGGGGCTGACGACCGTCATAGGCTGGTTTAAGTGATCACTTTACACACTGCAACATTCACCAATCCTACCCATTATTGACAACCACACTACTCAAATTCAAACTCAATGAACCAATTTAGAAACCTTGTTCTTGTTCATTTATACATTCATTAAAAAAATCATACACATGTTTAACATTTTTTGTCTGACAACCACCTAATGTATCTTGTGAAACCAATCATCTTTACCAAGACACTATTAAAGAGAGCACATTCTAGCAATTTAAAAAGCTAATATTATAGTTATTTAAAATAACTTATCGTAAAAATAAATAATAGAAAACTCGAATTGTATCTGAGCGGTTTCCATAAAATTATATGGTCTTCAAAATGTAGTTGGAGAATTTAAGGGTAATGTAATTTTTGAAAGCCGGTGAAAGTAGTCGGAGGCAAGGGTAAAATTACTTTGATATCTACTTTAGACTTCGTATTGAAATATAATATTCAAATATTTCTCTTATCCTCGCTACCATTTGGAGTTCACCCTCCTTCGGTTCCGCCTTGAAAGTTATTTTAAGCATTTCTTCCGCTTCAGTGAATACGATTTCCTAGTATCTATGATCACACAAAGGTATCGGGAGAATCCCACCAATGTAAAGGAATTACTTGTCCTGTTCGGAACGGAAATTAAATCAAGAACAACGCTTAGCCACTGAGCTCAAAGATAACACTGTTATATATGATTATTTCGTAACAAAAGTCTCACACTGCTTAGCAATTCGACCAACTTCTCGCTATAAAAGAAAGACAAAACTTTAGAACTTAAACAATACATACCGCAGACAATAGGAAATGGTTTCAAAGATATATTTTCATTTTAAGCCAGATTATTGAGTTAATATTCAAAGAGTTTAATCTCCTTTTATAAAATGGTATCTCCGGTTTTAAAATCTTTTTGTAGATTAATAGTGCGTTTTATAGCTTCAAATATGTATAATACATATATCATTCAAAGGTTTTTTTCTAAGGGACTCATGTCTGCTGGATAGAACTTACACAGGTTAATTTAAGGACGAGGCATGTCACCTCGAGACCCGTTGCCATATTTTTTAATATTTTATTTTCTTCTCTTATCCTCCATCCCTTATTCGCACCCAATGATGCATACGGCACTGCATCGTATCGATGCAGTGTTATCTCAAAGTGATCACTCCTGTGCTTCAGGGACCAGTCCGGGTTTATATTAAAAAAATAGTCGAATGTAAAATCACTAATATTTTTTTCACCCCCCCCTGATAATCGAACCTGGGACATCCAGTGCAATAGCTATATACGCTAACTATTAACTGATTTTTATATAAAAAATCCAGTTTATTTGAAAAAGGCAAAATGATACATATTTATATATTTATATATATATATATATATATATATATATATATATATATATATATATATATATATATATATATATATATATATATATATATATATATATATATATATATATATATATATATATATATATATATATATATATATATATATATATATATATATATATATATATATATATATATATATATATATATATATATATATATATATATATATATATATATAAATATAAATATATATATATATATATATATATATATATATATATATATATATATATATATATATATATATATATATATATATATATATATATATATATATATATATATATATATATATATATATATATATATATATATATATATATTTATATATATATATAAATATATATATATATATATATATATATATATATATATATATATATATATATATATATATATATATATATATATATATATATATATATATATATATATATATATATATATATATATATATATATATATATATATATATATATATATATATTTAAACACATATATTCTCCTTACTCTGAAAAATGCAATATTGGTTTATATCCATCTCGCCTTTCTCCAAAGCTAATTTACTGAACTAAAAGCTTGTTGAAGTCCTTGTACGGTTAAACACCTGCGAAGTGCCCATTACGTGATACTACCGACACCTCAGCACGTAGAATTCCCTTTATCCGTCTTATTATCGGCTTTTTCATTACAAATATTCTTTTAACGCCTCCGAATGAGTTAAATTGTCAGAAAAGCGGCTTAAATAGATACCATCTTAACTTGATAAATGGAAACGAGCATTGCGGAAGGAGAAGCTCTCTAAATTCGGGGTAAATTCACCTGTTATGAAACGTAGATACGATAACATAATGTTGTTTTACTTCAAGGAGTGACGATTAAGTCCTTTACACGGTATTTAAAAAATACTTTTTAATATTTTAATTTAAATTGTAAATTTATACTTTTTTTGCATTTGAAACATTAGTGTATTTAATTTAAAATTGTGTATTTGTCAACCAAAACGATGCATCAATTGTTATGTTTTAATAAAAATAATGATGGAAGTTTCAGTATTACATGGCTAAGGACCTGGCATTCTGATTAAAGCAATCATTTTGTACACTTGTTTAACATTTACTATCCGCGTCATCCATTATGCATTACTTTTTTAAATGTGCAACACATATTGCGCTCTTGTATGAATCTTTTCGTATTTTGATCTCGAATTTTGACAAATGATGTTGCGATCAATTGGGAATTTGTGAATTACTTAAATGGCTTTAAAAGGCAAAGTTAAAATAATTTGCCTATGTAAAACTTTGTGTTTACTTTTTAAATTAATACATGTACCGTGAAACGATAAAAAGTGGAATGTTATTTAAAATTTAATTATAAATAAATGTTGATTAATTTTCAGGTACGCGCATTTGTTTCATAAAAGGATTGTTATTATGAAGAAAATTTGGCTTTGTTTAGTTTACGCGCTGGGCTATAATTACTCGTTTTTATCTTACAGTTTTGTTCTCGCTAAAAGGAAAGAAAAACAATGTAGCGTCAGAATGTTTCTTCTTGCCAGCACATCGAGATGAATTAAGTCATTAACATAGGCCCTTCTCATCATCAATCGATTGAAATTATATTTTTCTCCTGTCTTAAGTAAACACCCTTTTCCCTTCCTTCGAGCATCTAATGATTCCACAACGAAAAATCCTAGTGAGTTAGTCCCGTGAATGATAACAGAACAGATGGTAGAAATAATACAACTGATATCTCTCGTTTGCTATTATCCTCATTATGTAAAGAAACTAAGATGAATAATATTTTTATTAACAACTGTGTAGGAAAAATATACATACAACTTCCAGTTGTATTGTATTGTATTTCCGCAGAGGAAGAGGTAAAAATATTTTTTATTTCCATAATATTGTTGCCATAGAAAAAAACATTTAAATTTTTTAACCAGACATTTCTACTTCAAAAATATATTTTTCTTGTTACGCTGTGCTTCTTTAGAAAAATGACTAAGCTGTTGTGGTTAGAAAGGGACCTATAATACTAATTAAAGATATTATATTCTCTTTTACCTTTGTATCGTTTACCGAGTATTTTTCTTAAAATTTTCATGTAAAATAAGGCATTTTTGAGGATTTGTTTAATAAAATATATTCCATAATATTATTATGTCCGTATGGAGGTAATTGAATATTTTATTTCTAAATATATGTAATTTTAATAGAATTGCTTAGTATTATTTTTTGACATCTCAACATAGATGAAGAAGAATATGAATGTCTTGGCATTTACGGGGTAAAAAAATATAATTATAGTATGAAAAATAACTCTTTAATTGGTAAATATCCAGATTTGTGAACAAGCATTTGGATACCTACACTAAAAAAATGTGAATTGCTTAGTGTTGTATTTTTTTCATTTACTGTAAAATCATTTTAGATTCACAAATGCACTTTTTTAGATTTTAATACTTTTCTTTTAGTTAGTTTCTAATATGAATATAAAAGATACATGTAGGTACATATGAAAAGCGGAAATTTCATGTGCTCGCAACAGTTACATTTGTATCGGCAATCGTAACCATATCGTTATCCAATAATTTAATATTTAATGCCGGGATGAGCCGATCCACTAAGTGACTGTAATAAGCTCGTAAATATTGAACATCCCCGTATTGTTAAAACGTACGCCGTCTTCGTTCTGTGTGGCCAAAATATGGTCGAATAAATTCGCTGACAAACACGCAATTGATTTAGGGGTGGCACAATCCGCGCCGTTGATGTAATTCGAGCTTTCCCAAGGACGGGCGATTGTATCTTAATAATAGAAACGTCTCGGCGGTCGTGGTTAGGCGGTAAGGAGACGGGGAGCGTGGAGAAGAGACGAGCTGAGGCGAGCGGAGACGATCGATTTGACTGAATAACAATAAAACAATGACAATAACAAAAAACTCAATAAATGTAGTAAAAAGAACAATTATCAAAGCAATATTAAAACATAAATCAACATTCTTAACACAAACCCTTTCACATTATTTTTGAGATCTCAACATATTTTACTAAGCAGACACTCTTATATTTGTTTGTGAGGTCCGAATATTGGATTATATTTATTTATTTATCATGTTGAGATGTTAAAAATACTCCTTAAATAAAAAATAATTGTAACCTAGTTTAAATTTATATACTCGTATAACAAATATTGTAAAAAAAAGTGTAATACATATATTACTCATAGCAGCTCACAGCAATAGTAAGAGATTTTTAACAGAGAAATTCACCATTATAATACAGGAGGACATTTTTTATCATTCTTATATGTGTTTCAGTCTTGTTAACCCATATCCTAAAATGAGAAATGGAAATTACTCATCAGGAATATTATATAAATATATATATATATATATATATATATATATATATATATATATATATATATATATATATATATATATATATATATATATATATTTATATACATATGTATATACACATATATATATATATATAAATATATATATATATATATAAATATATATATATATATATATATATATATATATATATATATATATATATATATATATATATATATATATATATATATATATATATGTATGACTTAGGTGTGTATGTAATATGCTTTAAATAAATAAAGGAAGAGTTTCTGCTCAGTAAAAATATTCTTTTCATCTCACCAATAGATGTCTCTAGTAAAGTTCTAGTGATTCAAGAATAATTTTTCAAAATTAGTTCATATATATATAAAAAACTTCCAAGAATTTGAGAAGTGTGGTTGTCAATAATGGGTAGAATTGTTGAATGTTACACGTGTGAAAAGTGATCACTTAAACCAGCCTATGACGGTCGTCAGACCCGTAAATGCCCAGACTTCCATATTCTTCTTCGTCTTTGATGAGATGTAAAAAATTATATGAAAATAAAATAAAATAAATAACTGAGAGCGCTACACACAGAGGTTTTCAGACATCATTACAGAGTGGCAGCAGACGGCGGGTAGCTGAGACGCCGAGCCTCACGACCCATCAATCACATGAAGTATTTTATATTTGGTGACGGTCGGGTTTTGTTTGGCTGTGTCAGACATATTGTCCCGATAGATTTTAGTTTTTTTATACGGAATTACTTAAAAGCGTATTTATGTTAACTGTGTTCTGTTTGATCTTTCGAGCTTTGACGCTTTGGTCAGTTAGGGTCATCAGATACAGAATAAAATTTAAAAAGTTAGAAATTACGAACGCTATGCACAAAAAAATCTTCTTCAAACCCTTATCCGCACCTCAATGGTGCATAGAGCACTGCATCATATAAATGCAGTTTTATCTTGATCGTTAATACACGAAGGAAAGGTGATCAGCCCTCCGCTTCAAGTACTAGTCCAGGGTAATATTGAAAAAATATTACGGTGAAAAAAATCACTTATATGTATTTGACCCCCCCTGGGAATCGAACCCGGAACCTCCGGTACGGTAGGCGAGCTCGCTGACCATTACACTACGGAGGCGGACTAAAAAATACTAAAAATCAATTGAATTCATTTAATTTTTTTTTCGTATTCAATTATTTTAAAAAAAAATCTTGTAAATTTTGTCAATTATTTAACGTAATTTCTTAATATCTCTGTCGATTCGACTGTCACATTGTGGTAATATCTGTCTTTTTTATATTATCTTCTCATCTTATCATTATTACACTATTTAAATTATCTTCTTATCTTCTCATTATTGCATCTTTTCATTATTACATTATTACCAGCCAATTTTTCCGACTGATTTGAAATACTTGATTATGCCAAGTTTTCCTCGTCTTTCCTCTTCCTCTGCTTCTTACTACCTCATAAATTTGTTTTACTATTCTTTCTTCACTCATTCGATTCATATGCCCAAACCATCTCAACTCACCATTCTCGAGTTTCATATTATTATTTGACATCTCATCAAAGATGAAAAAGAATATGGAAGTCTGGGCATTTACGGGGCTGACGACCGTCATAGGCTGGTTTAAATGATCATTTTCACCAATTATTGACAACCACACTACTCAAATTCTAAGAAGTTCTATATATATGAACCAATATTGAAACATTGTTCTTGAATCACTAGAACTCCACTAGATACATCTATTGGTGAGATGAAAATATGCTTTTTAATGAGCAGAAACTCTTTTATCAGTTTGTGAAGTCCGAATCCTAGATTATAATCACACACATGAGAAACGCCAGAAAATATAATTTTCATTTTCATCATTTTAGCTTATGAGTTGACCAGATAATTTATTTACCACATTTTGAGTGTGTCCAAATACTTGTTCACAAATCCGGATTATCTTCAATTAAAGGAGTATAAAGTCTTAATTTTATCGATAATGCTTATCTCAGTTTTGTATTCATTCCTTATATAACCATTCAAACATCCATCATACAACGTTTTGTCCCACATTCAACTGAAAGACGCATTTCGACTGCAGAAATATATCTTCATTATGACAACTTGTTGTTTTGAAGACGTTCTATAGACGCCTTCGGATCGCAGATATGACTGAACAGCATATCAAACAGTAACATTATGCGCATCGTCCCCGCATATCATCGCTTAAATGTGGTAACGGGACAGGCGGTCACCCCTACTAAAAGGCATTTGCATTCCGCGCGCGGAACCACCCTCGTTGGTGAATACTTCCCTAATACGGCGCTCCATATATTATTATCATAGAAACTGATCCAGGCTTGTCGAGAGATGTCGTTTTTCTTTATTTACCTAATATCAACTGTCAGCCTGGTTATTAGGCTGAAAATGTCAACGAGCTTTGGCTTTCCTTTTCGTGATTTGTGAAGCAAATTCTACAGATTCAAGAAAAAGCGACTCGAAATTCTTTTCCGGCAATTTTGACTTCACAATTGAAGACATATCATTCTATATTAACTTTGTTTTGCTCTGCAAGTTTCATTTTATTGTAACTTATACATACAGATTTATATATTATATATGCATTTATGAATTATCAATGAACGAATAGAATTAGAATAAATATGTAAAATGTTTTTTTTCCGATAAATTTGTTTGTTTTTCATGCACTCTAAAACCTAAAAACTTGTGTGAGTATGAGGATGTAAGTTCCAGTACCCTAGCATTGTTTTTTCTGCGTGCGAATAATGTCCTAATCCCTTAGTCTCATCACGTAATAAAGTTATTTTTTAATTAAAACTTATTCAACTCAACCATAGATGGTGCGAAACAAAGTACTGTAAAAGTGTTGTACAAAATGATAAATTAAACCTGTCTTTCCATGTCCTATTATAGTGAGATAATAATAGAAATTTAATTTTTGAATTGTCTTCAAAAGCTATCTATAATAAAGCGCTTAAATTTTACCTTCTGAAATCTAAATTAAGTTTGAAATTCAATCAAAAATATATTTTGGATTGCTTACATCGTCACTCATTTTTAAAATAAAATGAACATTATTTTAGGGGCTGTATTTTTTTCAAAAGATTTTAACACCTGATAAAATGTCACTCAAATACCCTAAAGAACAGTTTTACATTATAAATCTAACGGATTACATGTTGAATATCATAAATTTCCGTTGAAAAACGTATTTACGGGTTTTAAGCGATGTTATCCATCATATCCAAGTGCTAAAAAATGATAATGAATCGGATATTTCATCACCTTTATGAGATGGCGGAAAGATATAAAAAAATCTATGAAGTTTTGAAAGATAATAATGTCGAGGCTGTATTGTGCGAGAGACAAGGGGTGGAAAGTGTAAGGGCAATATCCGGCCATTCAGAAATATTGCGAACTCATCATGAACTTTACTATAATATTTAATGCGAAAAATGTTATTTGTTACAACAGTACGGACATTTTTCATGACGGCCTGTGAAATATTTACCTAATTTTTCATTCTTTGTACAATATTTCATGCTTTTTAAATTTCCTAGTTAATATTTTATTAGTTCGCTTTGTAGTGTAATACACAGTTAGCGCATTTGTCTACCAAGCTGGAGATCTCAGGTTGATTCCCAGGTGAGTCAAAATAAATAAAATTGTTTTTTAACAACATTTTGAGTGTCTCCAAATAATTGTTCACAAATCTAGATTATCTCCAATTATAAGACTTATTTATGAACCAGCCTATGACGGTCGTTAATCTATTGTAGTAAATGCTAATACTTCCATATTCTTCTTCATCTATGTTGAGATACCAAAAAATAAAGTAATGCTTGTTTCATTATATTTATTTAATATTACCAGGTCTGGTATATGTACCACAGGATTGCCTTCATATAGTTAAAGATCAACTTAGCAACGAATAAGTTTGACGCAATTTCCTTTGCACCATTCTCAAAACCAATCTTAACTGAGCCGAGACCAAATGTCATTATGTTTAACAATATTTTTAATTGATATTTTACTCGGTAAAAACTATTTCGTTTTATTCTCGGTAAATACAAAATCTATTATGACATGTGTTTCGATGCGTTCCGCATCATTTTCAAACACTGTATATGGAGTTAAGTCTAAATTTTAGAGTGGTGTCCTCAGGACGTTGAAGGATAAGAGAGGGTAAGAGCTGTTGATACTTGGTTTATTATTATTATTGCAAATATTTGATATTCATTTAACTTTTTTCGATTACTAATCACATGATTTTTTTTCATTATACTCCCTGAAAATGTCGAGGACATGAAATACCTATGCTAAACATGGGTGAAATCGAAGGAACGATGATAGATCGAATACGAATAACACACAGAATTGTATTTTTATTGCCTTTTGTAAAAAACAAAAATTCATGATATTCACGTAATACCATTATTAAAGCAATAATTGAAAACTGACAAAGACGGCTTCGAAACCACTAAGCCGGCAAACTATCTTGATCTGTGTTGTCATTAATTTGTAACTTTACTTAAGCCCGCAAAATCACATAGGATTTTATTCAAATGTCGGTTTGCCGAACGTAAATCCGGATTTTGCCTTTTACGTAAAGTACGGTAATAAACGATGGCAGAATTTTAAATGGAACGAAAATGCCACAACAAGGTTTATCTTTCCACATATCTGAGTTACTGACTTGTCAATTGTTCGTGCTTAACATTTGGTGTGCCTCGGAAGGCCAGGATGCAAATGAAAGGCTAATAAATGAAAAAAATGTACTTTCGGGCTTCGTGGAGAAAAACTTGTAAAGTGTTTGGCTATGGTGCAAATTAGTTTTTTCTTTCCACATATCTGAGAAAAAAAGAGAAAAGTGATTTGCGAGTTAGCCATCGTAGATATTGGTGTTTTTTTCTTTATATCTAAGTACCTATTTATTTTGATTGGCAGTGACAGGTATATTGAAAGTTTTTAAATGTAAATTCACAGTATAATCGGGGTACAATTTTGTTTCACATTTTCAATCAATTTTGCAGCTGAGGTCAACAACGAAAAAATGCTTTGCAAAAGAAGGTCTGTCAGGAAGCCTAGATGCTTCTGTATCAGATCTAGGAATGCAATGAGACAGCTTTCAAATATCTAAGTAAGTGATATGTTAATTGTTTGTGCTTCACATGAGTTATGCCTTGGAAAACTTGGACGTGAAATATACAGCGCTAAAAAGGAAGGAAAATTTACTTAGCTTGCTCCAAGACTTCAAGCTTAAAAAACAGCCCTTTAGCTAGCGCGTTTGGCTACCATACATATTAGCGTTTTTTACACTTATGACCAGTGATCGTATTTCGTCGTTACTGTCATCACCAGTCTGATGATGTCGGTAAGGACAAAACGCGGTCACTGGTCAAAAAAAGTAAAAGTGGAAAAAATAATACTAATTGAAAATATCTGAAAAACGCAACGCATACATTTCAACGAATCTCCAAGCGGGATTTCACATAGCATAACTTTAATATAGAACATCCACATATGTAAGTAATCTCCACTACTTACTCTGCGCCTGGCGCGAGGCGTAGAGAATTCTCATAATGTATGCAGAAATAAAATGTGACGAATTTTCCGAATAGAGGATGACAAAGCATACAGAGTGGTCTGCAATCCCCTCCCAACCCTACCCAGCTTTCTGTTCCAACCCCTATGGCTAATACGATGCACTTTGCCATAGTAAGAGCTGTTTGTAGTCTTAGTTAGTCTCACAACCGTGAAAATTAAAGATATTGATTTTTATCAAAATCACAAATATTATACATATTTACTTTAATTCCATGCTCACATAATTTTTTATTTATATTTGAACATATTTATTTTAAATAAATAAATTATTCAAGTAAATTTAAAAATCATTTTCATTTAATATTAGATTTTGCAAAAAGCACAAGAGCTTAGTCTATTTATTGCAGAGAAAAGCTTTATTAATTTTAAGATTGTCAAAGTACATATGTCTAGGAAATTAATTAATTTATATTAAAAATTATTCTTTCAGTATTAAATAAATAAAAATAAAAGGCATATATTTTTATCAAAAATTAAATATTTTATTTAAGTTTTGTTTTTTTTTTATTATTTCTTTGTAGAATTGCACTATATACAATAAAAAAGAACAGTATATTTTTTTTCCACTGACTCTTTATTTGTCCAGTGACCGGGTTTCGTCGTTACCAATATCATCATACTGGTGGAAGATTATACTAAATTCATAGAAGGCTACAAAAAAATCTTTATGCGATAGACAGGGGTTGAAATTATGATCTATATAATTTTCTGACAAAATGAATTTATGGTAAATTGAATGAATTTTAGTAGTTTTAAGATAATAATTGCAAATTGAATGTGGTTAGGTATTAGGTAGGATTTTATATAAATTCAATTGTAGAAATGGAAGTTTCGAGATATATTTAAATAATATATGAGTAAATCTAAAACTGTTGGTTGACAACTCCTTCTATTTTTTTTATTACATAAAAAAATAAATATGTAAATTAAGTTTTAAGTGTCACAATCACGCCAAATAAAACATGTTTTGGATACAGGAAAACAAATAATCTCATAATTATAAATAATTTGAATTTTTTAAAAGAAGTATGCTTTCATTTCTTAAAAAATAGTTTTTTTTTTTTAACATTTCGCTGTTGTGTTGCTTTTAATAATCCTATAAACGCCAGGAACAGAAATGTTAGACCATGCAAATTAATTTAATTGTGCTAAAATATTCTCTCTTGAATTAATGATAAGGCGCGCAATATGATTAACCATTTAAGAGAGTGAATAATTCATAAATTTCATTGGAAATGTTACCATTGAAAATACCCCTATCTCTCAGTTCTTTGATTTTTTCGGCATTTACTTTGTGGTAAGACATGTTGAAATTGTTAAAGAAAACTATCGTTTTGATACCAATTGAGTTTATTTATGAATGACAACTAGTTTCGGAAGCTAAGCTTCCATCTTCAGGTCTAAATGTAAACTAAAACGTAATAAATAATTAGTTCTATAAATAAAGAAAGGGGAAAGTTAGGGGGAGGTTAGGTTAGGATTTTTTAATAAATTAAAAAAATAAATACGAGTATATGGGCTCTTATTTCTTTTTAAGTGTTAAATTCAAGTATGACAGAAATTTTAATGTGATTTAATTATTATTTCTTTGTATAACAATATACATTATTCTGTGTATAACGAATAATAATTCCGACTCTTAATCTGACTACTTTCAAGTATTTGGTTCAAGCGTGAATCTTGTAGATTTCTTAAAAAGCGTAATTTTTGTTTTTCTATTTCGCCGTAAAAGAAAATGTATTCGTATTTAATAATTTATTAGATTAGATACATTAAAGAAAACGAAAATTCTTTTTAATTTTTTGTAGGAGCGTAAAGTGATGTTGGTAAAGTGGGCCCCGGTAATGGAATAATATTTCATATTTTATGAGTATAATTTGTGTCGACGGGGATTTTAACGAACAATTTTCTCGAAAATCGAGCAATCGGCAATTATCTAAAAAGTAATCGATATTCATTTTCGATTTTTTTCCGATTTCGACAGAGAAATAAACTTGTTACTAATTGGATCGGACGGAACATAACTGAATATGAAAAAGAGATTTATCGAAGTCAAAATGGTGGGACTACTTCACTAAATATTTGTATTTTTATTATTTGCTTAAATATTTCAATATTATACTATTTTTGTTAGCCTAAGCGGCTCATTATTAGAAATAGGTATCAAGTTGTGGAAGAGTGGGATCGAACCGAGAAACTGACTTAAGAGTCCGCAACACTAACCATGGGACCACAGCCCGACACTTGACTTGACAACAAGCTGTTTAGTTAGAATAATGTAAACTGAAACTGTAACAAAAGTTTTTTAAAACGTTTTGGGTGAGTCCAAATTGATGTTTAAAAATTGGGTTTCTCCACTTAGGATTATTTTTATATTTTGATATTTCGACAAAGATGAAGAAGAGTGTGGAAATCTGGGTATTTACAGGGCTTACTAGCCTATGACGGGTCGTAAGCCCTATAAATATTCAGACTTCCATATTCTTCTTTATCTATCTTAGGATGTCCAAATGTAAAAGTGATTTTATTAGAAGATGCGTTTGGTTCTATCAGCATATATTTTTTTAAATTGATCTCGTACTCACTTAGTGGTAAAGTCCATACATTTTTTTTATTTCACTCTTACTTTATCACACCATTATTTATGAAAACCTTTTATGATGACGATACGATACGTTTAAAATCATTATCGAACATAAATTTATTTTAATATCTATAGTATAAATGTTACTCCGTTTAAAATGCGACAGGTGACCTATGACTGATAAAAACATTTTTTTAAAACATTTTTAGAGAAATTGCAGCGTAATTTTTTGAAAGTAACAGAAACCCACGCAATACTAATAAATGTTCACAATAGCGGACTGTGTTTTTCTTAACAGTAACCAAAATATGGTTTTTATTTATATTACAGTCACTTTCTTTTCCATTTAACTTAACTTACCCACGGCAACCCTTGGTTGGGTACAGCTAGTATATATGTGTATATATATATATATATATATATATATATATATATATATATATATATATATATATATATATATATATATATAATAATATATATATATATATATATATATATATATATATATATATATATATATATATATATATATATATATATATATATATATATTTATATATATATATATATATATATATATATATATATATATATATATATATATATATATATATATATATATATATATATATATATATACAAATATATATGTGTGTGTTATCCATTTAATATATTCGGTGATATGCCATTTTGAAGATCCAAATTTTAGTATCCAAGATTCCTATTAAAACGACTTAAATGAACCATTAATTTTTGATCACGCATATATCATACCTTCTGATTGTGTTTTCCAAGCGGTATTAACGGAATTAACTATAGTAATAAACGTAATGGGGTGGAAATACCGCCCCGCCTGGTAGTGTATAATTTAATATACCTAAGGCAAGAAGTGCGGGATATAATAGACAGGCTGGGAAGGGAAGGATCAGCTTCACCCTTAAGCCCCACGTATCGACAATTTGGCCATAACCCATCCACGATCCATTTAACAAGAGCGTGATTATGTGGACGTCTCAGCCATCTGTTGTTCGCTTACTGGGCTATGATTACGTACCAGGGCTCCTGAATGTGAATTTCTCAATTAATTATCAAAATTCTAATTTGATTAATTAAATTGGACAAGTTTTATTACTCATTGAATAACTTTGTGGAAAAACGTGATGATTTAAGTATGAGAATAAAACAGTTGTATAAATCACCTTTTTGAAATTATTAATGTTAACATGACTAGTTTCTAGAGATACAGATGTTCTCATTGAAAATACACATGTAGTTCACGTAACTAGTCGTATTTTTTTAAACTCAAAAAGTGTTATTATTCATGTGTTGTATTATTCTTTTAAAAGAAATTAATTATAACATTTTTTGACCACTTTATACACGTGTAACATAAATCAATTCTACCCATGATTGACAATTACAGTTTCTTGAATGTTTTTCGCAGATACTTTGTGGCACATTTTATGAACTTTATAAGACAATTACAGTTCTCAAATTTTCGTAACTCTTAGATATATTGATCAATCTCGTGACACAGTGCAAATGAGTTTACAACAGCTATCCTTGTTCAAATAAGGAAAGTTTTTATTAATAAAAATATTGCTTTTAATATACACAAGAAAAGACGTTTAGTGTGTTTATTAATCATGGGTAGAATTGTTGAATATTACACGTGTGTAAAGAGATCACTTAACTAAGCCTATGGTAGTAAGCCCTGTAAATGTCTAGACCTATATTCTTCTTTATTTATATTGAGATATCAAAAAATAAGTATTTTATTTAACTTGTTATCATTTAAGTGAAAGGATGGACTGTTTGTTAAATGCGTATTTTTGTGTTATTTTGGTTATTTTCAAACCAAATTTTCCAACGGTAAATGATGTTTTAATTATATTATGTATTTTCCCTTTATTGTTACTGATGAAAGTTACTGTTGTTTCATGTCATTCTTGAATAAAAAATTATATTAAAAAACATTCGCCTAACAGACCCCTTGTTAGATCAAGCCCTACCCTGTATCAACGTGATGATCAAATTACTAAAGCTTCTATATAATACGGTGCTCTATGAATAAGGGTTGAAAAAATGTGATATTAATTTAATGTATTTTATTCTTGTTAGTCTATTTTGCATTTTTTTATCCATTTTATTCTGTGGTTGCTTTATTCGTGGAACGAATACTCGTATATTTGAAGTATTTCTCAGATTCCTTACATATGTTTCCGGGCAAACGTACTTAAACCGAAGTTTGAATGTACAAACTTAAGTTTGAAGTGTCTTCCATAGAAGTTGAAATAGGCACTTCAGCTACATTTAGTAGAATTGCATTTGAATATAACAAGTTTCTCTAAATAATCACCATTCCAAATCTAGGTTAATAACCCGAGAGACATTCCTTTGTTTCATAATAGATATTATATAAGATTTTCGTTACGATCAAGCACAATTAAAATTGAAACATAGGTATAATCGTAATTGCTAAATCTACTGCTACTACTACTACCATCACGCCGTTTCCCCGCAGGGGTAGGCAGAGAGGATGGAACGCCACACTCTTCTGTCCTGACATACACTCCTCGCCTCCATCACATCCATACATCTAGTCATACATGCCCTCCGATTACGCAGACTTTTGACACCGCCAGATTTTAGGTTCTGATTGATCTGATCGTGCCAAGTCTTTTTCGGTCGTCCACGTTCTGTTTTCCCTCTCACATTCGCCACATATATTTTCTTAGTCATTCTCTCGTTATCCATTCACTCCACATGTCCATACCACCGCAAAGAACTCTTCCTAATCTTTTCAATTATTCCTCGTTCAGCCTTACATTCCTTTCTTATATCGTCGTTTTTAATTCTGTCATATACTGATTTTCCACACATTCGTCTGAGGGAGCGCATTTCAACAGCGTTCCACTCTGCTTTCATCCTTCCTTTGCCAGTTCCATGTTTCGCTTCCATACATTAGTGTCGGTACTAGCACGCCGTTGTGAACCGCTAGCTTGGCTTCCATGGACATATTCTTATTCCCAATCACTCTGTTCAAAGCACCATTTATTCTATTCCCTGCATTCACTCTTCTCTCAATATCCTTATCCACTTTTCCATCCCTTGTGAACATGCTTCCTAGATATAAAAATTCTTGCACCTGTTCTAGGGATTAATTGTGCACGATAATCTTGCATTCTGTCAAATCTTTCTCTCATTCAAATTTTCTTTTCTCTCATTGTAATAATTTAATTTTTTACAAATCTGTGAATATATAATACTAACATATAATATCACATAAACATTCACAATATGTTTAGAGTGTCCAAGGTATAAGTTCGGGTCCATTATAAAATAAACCAGTCTCGGATTTTGCGTGCAAACATAAGAAGCTCTGCTAAAGAAAAGCTTTCCAAATTCAATCGTTGATAGCTGTTGTGAACTCAATCCCGAAAGTTCATGAGATGAAGCTTATGTCTATGACTTCCCGAATTTGACTAGTGTGGTTGCCAATCATGGGGAGAATGACGAATATTACACGTGTTAAAAGTGATCTCTTAAAAACAAGCCTTTGATAGGTCGTAAGCTTTGCAAATTCCTAGACATCCATATTATTTTTTCATCTTTGTTGAGATAGTTCTTATAGTTAGTAACTTGTGAACAAGGATTTGGAAATACCCAAATATTATGAATATAATAAAACGGCTAGAAAATATGGTGGTTCAAATTGAATGTTTAGTAAAGTTCACGTTTAGGATATTTATTTTGGTGTAGGTATTCTTTCGGTTTAGTTATTCGAGATGAGATTGGCCGCAATATTTGAAATTCGAGCAACCCTCGGCTCCAGACGCCTCGACACGTCGCGGTGCGCCGCGGCGCCCACCGCCCGACACGCCGCAACGTGTCTAGGCGTCCAGACCGGAGGGTTGCTGGAACGTATTTATTTATTTATTTAATTTCATCATATTCATAATTAAAAATTATTGTAATATGGTCGCAATGAGTTTTCCTTGAGACCATATTACAATAATGGCGCGCACATAAAATTAATAAGGGGTTGGCATTAGACGTAGGTAGCAAGGCAAGATAGGTACTACTAAGTAAGGTAGGGTAGGTACTGCTTGCGTTTTTGTATCTCACTCGGGTAAGTTACGATTGGCACTGCTTTTCTGCCTATATGGAATACACGTCCCCATATAAATATATTTGTATATATATATATATATATATATATATATATATATATATATATATATATATATATATATATATATATACATATAAATATATATATATATATATTTATATATATATATATATATATATATATATATATATATATATATATATATTTATAAATATATATATATATATATATATATATATATATATATATATATATATATATATATATATATATAAATATATATAAATATATATTTATATATATATATATATATATATATATATATATATATATATATATATATATATATAAAATATATATATACATATATATATATATATATATATATATATATATATATATATATATATATATATATATATATATATATATATATATATATATATATATATATATATATATATATATATATATATATATATATATATATATATATATATATATATATATATATATATATATATATATATATATATATATATATATATATATATATATATATATATAAATATATATATATATATATATATATACATATATATATATATATATATATATATATATATATATATATATATATATATATATATATATATATATATATATATATTTATATATATATATATATATATATATATATATATATATAAATATATATATATATATATATATATATATATATATACATATATATATATATATGTATATATATATATATATATATATATATATATATATATATATAATGATATACTATATACTATATACTATACTATATACTATAGCACTTTTATATTAAGTTTCAATATAGAATAACTTTACGGATAATGGGAGCAAGTTGTACAACTTTATTGCAGAATAATCAAAGTTTTTTTGAACAAATGAGGTATGCGTTAGATTTTGTCTGATGTGTTTCGGTGTTTCGGATCTCGTGGTTCTCTGTATGTTTCCGTAAATTTTGTTAGTAATAACCGTTAAAAATGAGAGTCAGGCTTTCTGGCGGTTTTCAGTGTGTAAAATAATCCAGGCTTGGATCTTGCATAGTAACGAGAACGGAGAATGTTACGCGCGCAAAAAGTGATCACTTAAAACCCAGTCGATGATAGGTTTCGCGAATGTACCCGCGCTAGTACCCGCTCCCGTTCTTAAAGGCGCGCGGCATTAATCTTGGCTAACGGCCACCGCAACTGTATTGGCCCGAACCCTCATTAATGCAAGATCGACCCTTTTTTCTGACGACATGTTTCTCTTTATACGCAGTCTTCGGGAGACTCTTGACGGAGCGCCTGTCCGAAAATGATTTATTTTGGTAATGTGTTCCGCCCCGCTGCAGAAATTTTCACTCACGTTCTCTCGTATCCGCGCTCCAGATTTTTTCCTCCGCTGATTGTATTTAAGTGCCGGCATTGTTTCGTTAATTCGCAATTTTCTTATCGGCATCGCGAACCCACTCTAAAATTCATTACTGAAATTCCTCGCTTTCCTCTCCTTTGTCATGTCGTAATATTTTGAACGTTCGGAACCCTTTTAAAATTAATTCAATTATAAATTCCCATTTCTACCCTTTAGATTTTTTTTATATTTCTTTTAAACGTTGTTTCTTTGACTCATTGCCGTGAATATTTTAGTGTATTGAAATTCAAGTTGTAAAAAATACGGTATTAATCGAAAAAGCTGTGACGAAATGAAGCTGATTAATTAATGGGATCTGGGTATGGTCCGCCGCCATAGTGTGATGGTAAGAGCGTTAGGTTACCGTGGGTTCGATTCCTAGTTAAGTGATTTTTCACTTTAATATTTATTTCATATTTCCTTAGATTTCAGATTCTTTTATCATATTTTTTATACTGAACGATCAAGACAACACAGTTTATTTACGAATGCAGTTACCAATGCACTATTTGGTTATGATAAGGGTTTAGATTAAAGAAGAATGTACAATCAATAAATTGATTTCTAAATTGACAGTTTTTACTGAAGCGTTATGGCAGAACGTTTATTTGAAGTACCTACCAATATTTTAGAAATGTTGATAATCTTTTTGTTTTACTTTCTAAAAGTCTGGAAAATTAACAAAAAGTTGAATTAAATTCCGTTTCACGATCGAAATTCTCCATTATGGAATAAAATATTTTTCAAATTAACAAATGTTATTTGCATTTTACACAAAATTTTTGGAAATGTTTTGAGAATAAACCAAGAGAAAATAAACTTGATTTAATAGCCAATTTTCCCCCATTTTCAAAATATGGAGAATATCAGAGGATGAGTGAGAATGCATAAAATCAAAATTCAGATAATTTTCCGAGCGAAATCGCAGACATCAATCACATTAATTGCCTCTCTAACGATTAATCGGTCGCATCAATGAGCAACATTAACAAAACACCGAAAATCTCATTGGCCGTTCTCGGGACACTTAAGACTAAGTATCAACTTCAAAACGTCTACTTTAACTGTAGCATTTCACGGAGCACATCAATCATCGGTGTAAATATTGTCATTGACAATATTTATAAAATTTCCATTGTTATAATTATCGTAATATTTACCCACGAAAAAAATTTCAATGCATAGCAATTCGGTGTGTGGGAATGAAACAGCCGTGGGCGCAGTAACTTCCATCATGAATTTGATTAATTATTTTCAAGTTGGGTTTATGCAGAACAAACGGATCAATTCGTGCTTCCGGTATGCGGAGAACGGGGTTGGATTCAATCGTATAAGCCGAACTGGTATCAGATCACAGGGGCGCCGTATATTTGTGAACCCAAACTGAAATGCAGAGAGAGATCCGCGGGTTGCAGCTTTCAATAGTAGTACCACGTATTCTCGTGAATTAATTCCACTGAAAAATCATCAAATGAAATAAATGCATCCAGGAATATATTTCTGTTTTACACCAATTTTTTGTTTAAAATGTATTTATATAAAAGTACCATGGAACTTTTTTATTCGTCACTAATAACGAATGTGGAATTTAAAGAGTAATATATTTTGTATTTTAAAAACATTGTTCTTGTTGTATAGTCATGAGTAAAAAAGTTAATATATAAATAAAAATCTCGGTGAGTGGTTATATACTAATATTATTAACATTTTTCTAAAAAAATAAATATGTAAAAATGACAAACCACAATGTAAATGCTTTAAATATTAATAATATTGAGAATATAATAGAGTACAATTTACCCTATAAGGACTATTTGAAATTAAATAAATCTGTTACATAACATAGATAGAAATGTAGGCATTTACTTGGCTTACGATCTGTTATTGGCTGGTTTAAATGATCATTCTATACACTGTGTAACATTCACGAATTCTACCCATGATTGACTAAAACATTACTCAAATAAAAATATTATTAAGCTTCAGTTGAAAATATATATTGTATATAACTACATCAATGACATCTACTTTAATATTAATACAGTGGAACTTCTTATAATGAAAATAATTCGTTTAAGAATCTTACTCTTTATGTGACACTCTTTTCTTTAACACTCGTTAAATGAAACAGTTTTTCATAACAAATCCTTTAAATACGATATACGTTCCATGGCGTTTTTTGTTTTTAGTTTTAACGTTTATTCAAATAAAATTACATACATATAAATTGTAAAGGAGCCTTACTACCAAGAATACGATTTCGGTTTGCTAGTAAACAACTAGTGTAGTTTTTGTATTCAAATAATTAATTTTATGGGTTATGTACAAAAACACAAATAATAATATGACGTTTTTAAACATTGATACAAAAATGCGATGAAATGATGAAGAAAATTACCCAAAACATGTTTTCGTGCCAAAGAGTCATACGGGACGATGAAGCAATTTTTAAAATTATATAATGGACTGTAATAAAAACGAACATTCATTGAATAAATAAAACCCACTCGGTTGTATACACAATATACAAAGTAGTAAAATAAGACCATGCGGTAATTTTTTTTTGAAAAGTTGTGAGATTGCTTTACGGAATTGTGGCACATATATGTTCATACCAGCCATTCATGACATAGGCTGTCGATTATTTAATGAACAAATAAGTTTAAAATAATTTTAAAAGAATAATTCCTAATTCAAAACTCTTTTAAATCCCTCTCAACCCTTATTTTTCCTAAAAATTGAAACCATGATCAAAATTGTATTAATTTTATTGATATTATACCAAATATAACTTCAAATTAAGATCATATGGTGTTATTTTGCTTTATTTTAAGAAAAAATATTACGTGGCCTCACTTTGAGCAAAATTTATAAATTAAATATATATTTTATCCAAAATCAACAAATAATATTTAATGAATTAATAATTAATTAATAGGGTATTAATCTCCTTATTGTTGACATATTTGCATGTATGTATATATATTTCTACTCATACCATCAAATAATGTTTTCATTCACTATGATAGAAGACAAAGCCTTGGTGTTTAGATGATTCAATAGAAATGACTTTTGCAACCAATTTTAAAACAAATGATACGTATAATATAACATATGTAGTTGACGTGCTAATTGATTTTTAAAAGGTAGAAGATATACGTGTTTAAAACATTGAAATGTTAGGTAACTAAATAGTAACCAGAATAACACTGGCTGATTTTTATGGAAAAGCACGTGTAAGAATTACGTTCTCGTCTAATAATTACGAAAGATTTTATCTAAATATGCCAAATGTAAACTTTAAGTTCGTAGTTACGTCTTCTGTAATAATAATAGGGCGTGATTTCCCAAAACCCTCATTCAAGAGTGTAATGTTATATAAGGTTATTCAGCGAATGAATAATGGTAATTCTTACGAGGTACTTACCTACGTAGTAAGTTTAATGTAAAAAAAGTACTCCCGGTGTTTATGGTATTTGATTACCAACTACATGATCGCAAAGTGATCAGTCTTACCCCTTAGATTCTTGGATATGAGAGTAGAATATATATTTTTTAAATTAAAATTTTACTTAGTAAATGCCACTATTCTTTAAAATCTACTGTGACACGTGTTTCAATGCATTCCGCATCATTTTTGATGCGGAATGCATCGTTGTGTGTGCATAATTAATTTGTATATCAATCTTTGTTTGTGAATTATGACAATGTGATTTATTCCACAGCGAATAATCTCCTTATATCTACCAGACCTTTTCATAATTGATAATTAAATTGAAAAACAATTAGATAAAATTTATTTTGTATTAAACATCACACTAACTTCGTTGCTGGGGCGATTTGGGTATAGAGTAAATTGAAACTTCTTGATTTATCTTTTCGATGTGATCATCCCTTACATTGGGATTCCCGGAGGCGTGATTAACCTAAAAATGTAAATAGAATACACACCAAATAAAGAGGAAATACTGTTTTCCGAAGTAAGATATTCAATTTTAATATTTATTCATCGCAGCATCTAATAAAAGTATTTTAATCGTTATCTTATTTAAATAGATTTCAATCACAAATCTGCTGTAAATCTAAATTGATTAGCTGTGAATCTTAAATCATCTATATATCTTAATTGATTAGCTGTAAGTCACCAATCTGCTGTAAATCTAAAGCAATTTGCTGTGAATCTTAAAACATATGTAAATCTTAATTCATATGCTGTAAATCACTTATCGAATGCAAATTTAAATTGATTTGTTGTGAATCTTAAATTATCTGTAAATCTTATTTGATTAGTTATTAGTCACAAATTTGCTGTAAATCTAAATTGATTAGCTGTGAATCTTAAATCACATGTAAATCAAAATTGATTAGGTGTAAATATAAATCAGTTGCAGCGAAACCTTAACAGCAGAAGCCAAACTAGCAGTCGACAACGGAATCCTGGTACCAACTCAGAAGTAAAAAAGTGAACATTCATAGAACCACGATGTTTAAAAATATCAGAAAATAGAATCAGATATACTCGTATATCACATTTAATCAAGAGAATTTTGAGTAACAAGCAAGAAAGCTTTTTAATCTACTCTCAATATGCATCCAGGCAATAAATAACTATACTTTTTAATTTTTAAAAATGTTTTTAAAAGTTGATAACAAAGTAGGTGGAATCGTAAAAAAAATGTAACATTCGGCCACGTCACCTATGATAACCCACGTTCAATGAAAAAAAAGTTAAATGTGGCATAGGCACTGGAGAACCCAGTAAGGGCACATAACTGTGGATAATAAATTAAATGTAAATTGAAGTTGTCATACGACCGAATATGATATTGGCTCTTCTACTGTTATTGTGATAATAATATTATGTGTATTCTCAATATTATTAATATTTGAAGCATTTACTTTGAGATTAGTCATTTTAATGTTTACATTTTTTACAAAAATGTTAGTTATATTAGTATATAACCGCTCACCGGTGAGTGGTTTTATACTAATATTACTAATTTGTGTGATTAAATAATTTGACAAATCATGAGGTACATAGGGTTAGACCTTTTAAGATCCTATGTGGGAGTAGTCAATTGGTTTAAAAAATAATAAACAAAAAACTTTCCCACTAAGCCTGAAAATGGCACAAAACATTTTATTGATCTCGCTGAAGCGATTACAAAGTTAACAACAACTTTTCATTAACTTTTGTCAAACTTCTTAGATGGCTTGTCAATTTGGTCAAAGGGATAATTAAGTTAATCTGTACCTTGGCTTGGTGGGAAATTTGTACCTTCTCCTTCCTGTCGACTATCTAGTAAACGCTTTTCAGTTTCAAACTTTTCGATTAAGGATCCGGGTTTTGTGGTAACTTTATGAAATGGCGGTTCAGTTTTCTGATCGCGATCTAAGTCGTGGTGTGGTCTTCGCTGGCAGAATTAGCAACGGTGCTATTTTAGTTAAAAACTACTTGTATTCGTTACGAGTTCTTATAATTATAAGAATCTAAAAAGGTATTTACCAAGTTAATTAAAATAATTTAAAAATGGATAGATTCAACCACAAAGTGACTTTTAAAGTTTATTTTATTTTATTATCATTATAATATTTACTCTTCTGACTATTGTCATTACTTTTTCAATGATTTATTTTGTCATAGTGATGATACAGGGTGTGTGACGTGTAAAATATAAAATTTTATGATATCAAAATATCCTGCTGAGTTTTGTGGAATACAAAAATAAAAAAGGGTTTTCAAGCACTACTTTAGGGTATGGATATAGGTACGTGAGATTTCAAATTCGTAAATATTAAATATTGTAATAAAGTATGAAAAACAATGGTAAAAGTTTGAAATGATTTTATTCCTTGACTTTTTCTGTTTCATCTGACACACTTCGTTCACATTTGGTAAGGCGGCCATGATGTGAGATATATTATTTATTTCACTTGTTTACCGTAATATTCTCTTCTAAAATATGGTTCGCATACTCTAGAGAAATACCCTGACCCGCATGTAATAAACTTCTCATATTTGTACTGTTGTTCGTGTTTGATCTGGGAACTATTGTAGACGCAGGCGTAGGGACAGGCTCCACCCGGGAGATTTGTTGGATGTCACAGCTGTCACCCGATCGGCCGGAATATGACGGCCTTGTTCCGAAGCTACGGACAGAGTATACGGACTATAATATACCCTCGTAGCAGCGGCCGATACTGGCCTATATTCCCGATACAAACACGTCCGATGCCGAACTGGTCGCAGCTGCGGAAACGGGTCGACAACCACTTTACTTCGCTTTACATATTATTGTGACACTATGATGAAATGGACTTTGATTTCGGAAATTAAATGCGGGTTTCGTTTGTATTGTTTATGATAACGTGAAGCCTTAAAGAGACGTTTCAATTATTAGGTATTTTATTTACACAATAACACTTGCTTTTTCCTACTTTATTACTCTTTTTAATTTGTACTTTATCTTATAACTGTTTATTACATGCAGTCTATTGTAGTTTTTTTTTATTTTGCTTACAAATGTCTAATGCTTTTTTTCAATTTCATTACTCTTTTTCACTTGTACTACATCTCCTATCTGTTTTTTGCGTAGGTATGTTTTCTGTTTTATTTGTAATATTACCATCACTTATATTTTTAAATATAAAACAACACAAAAGATATTTCAATATAGCAATTTTTCTAATTTTTTCTCTCAATGCAACTGGTAATTAATATCCAGATGGTCATACATCATCGCCTTGCTGATTTGTTTATTATGTTTCCTCTTTTTGAAAGCTCCGGAATACAGAATCTCTGTCTATAGAACACAATATCTGATCTCGTGCATTGCACTGCTCTCTTTATTACTGACCAAACATTAACATAAATGCCTATTTTCAACTTCTGCGCTGCACTTCCGCGTCTGAATAATGGCCGCAATACTGAACAATGACTTCTCTCTAAATCAGTCATTACTGAACCAGGCCTTATTCAAGAATTTTTCAAAAGATTTCAGTGATAATAGCGGACTTTTCATAAAATCCTGAAAAGAAACTTTCATTAGGTTAAATGACAAGATTTTTGATTTTGGATATTTTCAGATTTTGAAATATTATGAATTTTTATAAATGAGTATTTTTTTATCATATGTTGTTAATGGTGTAAAGATGAATTTAATTTAATTTTTTGAAGTATAAAATTAATCAGTTTACTTATCGATTTAAAAAAAAATTGCTTACTACAAAAATGATTTTTTATAGTAATCGACTAAAAGATTATGAGTTTCTTTTGAAATGTGAAATTATTTACTAGAAAGTAATCACCTTATACATTTTTTTAAAGCATACCGTGTCTTTATTTACCTTTATAAAGCACAATATAAAATGTTATAAATTCATGAAATTATAATTTTTTAAGTTTTGATACACTCTATATAAAATATGTATATTTTAAATATGTATAAAAATAAATACAGCTATAAAACTTTGTAAAGACATGCACTCTGAAAAAAACTAAGTAGAAATATCATAGTTAATGAGAATGTTTATTTATAAAAAGTTCTCCCATTCTGCCAATCTCCTTAGAATTCCACACTGCAAAGTTATAAAGTATTTGAAAAATTCTTTACATTAATTTTATTTCATGAAACAAATGTCCATTTTAAATTTTATGTATCCATAATTAATATCCTAAAAAAATAAATGAAATCCTGACTCTTACGAAATTAATTTGCAAGATATAAAAATTCATTTGGACATAAAGTTTCTCTCTTTGGTATTGGTAAAAAAAATATATTGTTACCTCGTATATACTGTGTATATAACCTTTAAAAATATTCCATATCTTTTTTACAATACAACCCACAAATGTCAACATTTATGCAAAAATGTCTCGATAAATATTTTATAATTTTTTTCCCAAAGCTTATTTTCATTCTGCATATTTTCTGACTATTTTGATATTTAACACGAACAAGGTTGAAATAAAATAATAAAATCATCAATATTTTTTGTATAAAACACAATTTCAAAAGTTAGTAAAAATAATATAAAAAGAAATTAAAAAAAGGTATTTCTTTTAAAAGCTTTTTAAACGGAAATTCACTTAATTAGGTTTTGAAAGTTTTATTATTTTTATTATACGGAACAACAAAGATAAGAGTTACTTAAGTATATATGGTTCACCTTTAATAATAATAAAAAAAGTTCAAAGCGAACATGGAATATTTTCGAAGCATTTTAACGTTTAATGCCGGCATGGAAAATACAAAGGTACCTACTTGTTATTATTCATCATCATCATCATCAGCCTGTGTCCGTCCACTGTTGAACGTAGGCCTCCCGCATGAGTCTCCATCTTCTTCGATCCTCCGCCTTTCGCGTCCAGGTCACTCCCGCTATTCTTCTTATATCGTCAGTCCATCTTGTAGGGGGTCGGCCGATGCTTCGTTTGCCAGTTCTTGGGCGCCATTCCAATACTTTTCTTCCCCATCGACCGTCGTCTCTTCGACAGATATGTCCTGCCCATTGCCACTTGAGTGTGCCTATTCGTTGGGTAGCATCCACTACTTGAGTTCTTCTGCGTATTTCCTCGTTTCGGATTCTATCTTTTAGCGATATTCCGAGCATGGATCTCTCCATAGCACGCTGGGTGACTTTTATTTTATGAGTAAGACTTGCTGTTAGGTTCCACGTCTCTGCGCCGTAAGTTAATACAGGGAGGATGCATTGGTTAAATGCCTTAGTTTTTAGACATTGCGGAATTTTCGCTTTAAAAATGTACTTTAGTTTTCCAAATGCTGCCCATCCCAGTTGTATGCGCCTGTCGATTTCTTTTGAGAAGTTATTTCGCCCAAGTTGTATTACTTGTCCCAGATAGGTATAGTCGTTTACAACCTCTATTTGTGTTCCTCCAATGGAAATAGGGTCAAAGGTCTGGGAAATATGACTATTGATCATGGCTTTTGTTTTATCCATGTTCATTTTCAGACCAATTTTATTCGATACTTCATTTATACATTACCGTAATAGAAACGTATATGGGGCTCCGAATTTTCTTTGATTGTGTATCCTAAGCAAAAGTGTACGTTCGAATTTGATGTTGGCGTATTAAGTGAACAAACCGCTGGCTGTTTCAATGCGGAACCTATACATAACAATTTTCACAAAATGGTAAATGAATATTTATTGCTTTAAAATGACAGTTTTCTTTATCCAAGCTGCTCCAGCCGAAAACGCGGAAGTTTTCGTTTGCCATATAAAATAGCTGGTGTGTTATTCTTGTACATGCCTTTACGTACACTTAAAGTACTAAAAGAAAATTGTAATACGTTTTTCACATTAATACATAATGCATACGACTTTATTTTATTTAATAATATAATAATAATAAAACTCTTATCCGCACCCCAATGGTGCAAAGGGCACTGTGTCATATAAACGCAGTGTTATCTTGATCGTTTACACATGAAGGAAAGGTGATCAGCCCTCCGCTTCAGGTACCAGTCCATGGTAATATTGACTATATATCACAGTGAAAAAATCACTTATATTTTATTTTACCCCCCTTCGGAATCGAACCCGGGACCTCCAGAACGGTAGCCGAGCATGAAATTTAAAGCTACTTATAAAATTTTAAACCATAATTCATTAAATAACTATGATGTTTACATTGCAGAAGTTTTGTTGTTATTGTTATTAATAACAACAAAAAATAAACTACAAATTTTCAGCGGAAGACAAAAAAAAACTAATTCACCGAAAAATAAATTCAAGAATCTTATATATTGATGATTGAAAATTGTATACATCAAATTGGACAATTTACAAACCAAATTGGACGCCTTACCAATCAAATTGGACGTTTTACAAAATAAATTGTACGTTATATTGTTTAAATAGATTCACTATAGATATTACTAAAGACAATAATAGACACTAATAACTCATGATCCAAAGTACCATAGGAAATATCGTCTGAAAACTTCAGTACATATCACGCGCACAGACTTTGACAGAGCGCCGCGCAAGCTTGCCAACTTGACGGCTGACGCTTTTGCTAGTCTTAAGAATAAAATATTTTGGCAGGTATTCAAAGTGACTGTATATGAAGTATTAATATAATTATATTTGTAAAAGATCTAACTTTTTTTAAAAACACATGCAATATAACGTTTAATTTGTTTTTTATAACGTCTAAAAAATATATTAAAATGTAAATTTGATTTAGAGGCGTCCATTTTGGTTATTAAAATAAATGACAGATCTGTTTTAACATACAAAAATTAATAATCAAATTCAACTACCTTTTTCCGTCTCATTCCGCATATTTAAAAACCACCGGTATATATACTTCTCCCGCCTGTCTTCGTTAACTTTTCTCTTATATTCAAAGTAATGCGTTGGGGCTTTGCTAAGAGAAAAATTACATTTTCCCGAAGCAGTTTTCAAGTCAGTGCACTTAGGGTGGTCGGACGAATATAGCGTCCATTACACAGAACGCAAAGATAGATCAATAATACTTTTAGACAAAAAGTTCAACGACCCAATCGTTCTCCCCCCTAATTCCACACCCTCGCAAATATTGTTTCTTAGAGAATTCTACTCCATTATTGTAACCGCCAATATTCCGCTTCGCTGAAATGCTCCTGATTTCAAGACGCCGATAACGCTAACTTGGTAATTAATATGATGTGTTTCTCAAAGGTTTAGAGCGAGGGATGTATTTATGTATTGTTACTACCCTTAAAGCATGGTAACTCGGAAATCCCGAGTCAAAGAAGCCGCGTAATTTGATATGATCAAATCAGTACCATTTACAATAATTCTCACTCAGTAATATACAGGGTGTCCCATAATCCAACGGATTCTTTTATGGGGTGTCAGGCCAGGTTATGACTCACCGAAAATAGAAAATATGACTTCAGTAAAAGTGCCTTTGTTTCCCACATATTTCCACTTTTATGAATTTCCCGAACATATACGCCTTAGATCAGTTTTTTTCTTAGATTTTTTACCACCAAGGCAAGCCAGTATTGGTAATATTTTGGACTATGATCAACAGCATTGTGAAACATAAATTATAATCCTAAAATATGAAAATCTGAAGAAGTGGCACTCAAAAAACTGATCTTAGGGGTAGATTTTCGGGAAATTCATAAAAGTGGAAAAATCTCGAAAACTAAGACACTTTCACTGAGGCCATATTTTCATATTTTGGTGAATCATAACCTGGCCTTACACCCCTCAATAGGAATTCATTGGATTATGGGACACCCTGTATAATACATTCAATATGTTTGTACTCATTACATTGCAAACGTCGATATAGGGTTGTAGAGTAATTTATGCAGTTTCCTAGAAATGGCATATAAATGAATTTACTAATATAAGTTCAAGTAAAAAATATATAAATGGTTTCATTAAAACGAGAAGGTAGTAAATATTATGCTTTAAACAGTTTTCCCCATTTAACTCCTTTTTAACTTGAAAATATGTAATTAGAGGCATTTAGCACTTAAGAAAAAAGTGTTTTCAATGGCGAAATAAAGATATAATTTTTTTTTTTTTAAATGTTTTTTTACTAAAAAAAGCTATCGATAAAAAGTTATATATTTTTTTATAAATATAAAAACAATCATTACATAATCCATACGTCATTTGCTTTCTTATGGTTTATTTAAATTTTCATAATATTTTCAATAAAGAAATCAAGTTGAGTTAGAGTGAGAACAAAGTTAGGCCGCCTTTGTAGTGTAATGGTTAGCGCATTTAACTACCGTGTTGCAGTACCCAGGTTCGATTCCCAGGGGGTGTTAAAATAATTTTTAGTGATTTTCCATTGTAATATATTACCCTTACAGGTAAAATTACAGTGAAAAATATTAACCTTGATCACCTTTACCGTTTTGTAAGTAACATTGCATCAATACGTCGCAGTGCTCTACTCACCATATGTGTGCGGTATCATATAATTTTCACGTGTGAGATTTACATGTGAGATTTCGTAGTACCTATGGTTGGTTTGAGTAAGCTTATTATTTAGCAGAGACCCTTTTATTTCTTAATTTAAACAATAATCTTCCCAGACTATTTTACATACTGGGAGACGCTTGAAAATAAGATTGGAAATTATTGTGAAGCTTATAATTTGACCAGTTACTTTTATTCGCCACATTTTGGGTGTTGCGAATAAAAATAACTCGCAATTACATTTTTAATCCGGGAAGAATCATGCGTGCATTTAAAAAAATCACAATAATAAAGATACACCCAATATACTCATGCATTGTTTGAATGGATCACTTTGTTTTGATATAGAGGATGTTTTTAACAAAATCTTAACATTTTTGCAAAAATAGTGTTTGAGTTACTAGCATGATATTGTTTTCACGGCATTATGAACATAAAACCGATAAATTTCTAAGCTCTAAATAGAAAACATAAACAACCCACCCAGCTTGCGACATGAAAGATCGCGAATTAAACCGATAATTATTCGGATTTATGGCGACCCTTCACTGTACGCATTATCGTGATCACTTGATTTACTACCTTCTTGAACAATTATATGAAAACACCTCATACTGTTTTTAAAATGAGTGTTGAGGTTCGCTTGCCATAAAATATTTTGATAGGTGAGCTTATCTCACGCAAGTAATACAAGAACGTGATGTTAAAATTATATGTGAGTGGAACCATTTATCTTAAAAGATCAATTTCTTCGTAGTTTCGTAAGTGAGCTAAGTACGTGTATTTATTTATTATCCCTACTCAGTGCTATTACTGTAACATTTTGATTGTTTTGAATAATAACTCAATTACAAAAATACACATGAATATTTTTTTTCCCTTATTGTAGAAATGAGACTTATATATTTTCAATTCAGTTTAAGCTTTTAGAAAGTGAGCCGCAATAACTTGGTGTACGTAAATACTTAAAACACTACTATATATGTATATCCTTGGCTTTCCAATTGTATTTTCATATGGATATATAATTTTTCTATCAAAATTGACCAAAGCAATGCTTAAAAAGACTTAATATTTAACGAGTATTAATTTTAATCTATTTGAAATAATTGAATCCGTAACATCGCTTTTGGCTACCACGTTGGAGGTCCTGGGTTCATTTTCTAGGGGGATCAAAATAAATATGTGATATATTTCATCAAATAGCGCAGGACTCATCACCTTGCTTTAATGCAATTAACGATCAATTTATCACTGCCTCGATACGATGCAGTTGCCTATGTACGGATAAGGGTTGGATGGAGATATAATAATTTGTTTATATTCGTAATATTTATCGAATCCTTTCACCTTTTTCTCGAGATTCAATTTAATGATAACATTTCTAAAATATTGACTGTAAATTCTGAAAGTTTCTGGCATATTGAAAAAGCCTAATAAGATAAAAAATGTGAAAATATCAGCTGCGCAATTTTTTTTTCAAAAGAACTTCTTAGAAGTTCATAAAAACGGAAACCCGTATAAATATTTTTCCAGCGCTTTTTTTTTCTTTTTTGAAACGTTATCGGAAAGCTGGTCAAAAAATCTCTTGAGAAAAAACGTTAATTAAGCAATGTTTTTTCAAACTTGAATGCTTTTTTTTAGCTTTTGAACTTTTCAGATGGAACATTTAAAAACAACACATTTTTTTATGTTTCATAAATGAATGGACTAACTTTATATAAACGTTCGGTGTATTTAAAAGCGGTAAGCTAATTTAAATTTTGTTCCTTCTTTTTTTTTAGTACTAACTTTCTTTGTAAAAACAAATTCTATTAAAATTATAATACGTTATATTCATGAAAAAAATCTTTGATAATAAAGATAAGAAAAATCCCATCCCAGGTTATACGTTCACGAATTTTTTGAGGTGTCGAGTTAAAGATGTGGAGGTTTACACCTTATACATATGTTTGAAATCAGTGGACAGATAGTTAGTTCTTGTACATATAAGTAAGAAGAAAAATTGACGAGGTGGAGTTTGAATGATTAAATAATTACAAAATGTTATATTGTTAATACTGGAAATACATAAGTAAGTTAATGGAAAAGTAAGGAAGATAAACACGATAAAATCAGGTATTGAGGTAGCAATCAGGAGGGAAAATAAAATATATCATTAAAATAAAAATCACAAAAAGCAATATGTGTAAGAAATGCGAATCTTTGCATGAACATTTCTATTAGATTTTTTTAACTACACTTCTAGACTTTGAAGGAAACCGTAATAATCACCAAAATTAAATTAAATGTTTAATTTTCTCACGATACTGGCGTAAAAAGTTATTTAAATGATAATTTGGACGAAAAGGATAATTATCGACTTAACATTTTTCCAATTATGAAATACTTCAAGATATTATAATTCTTAAATAGTTAATTAAACTATATATTTTGTATCATTTTTAGATTTAAAAAAAATGGTCTCCGAAACTTCCAATTAAATTTATTTCATAATAATCGATCTTCAAATAACTATAAGCAATTGATAAATCCGGTAAAACTAACTATTAAAAAAGTAAAGATATCGCTTCAAATAATTTGTAGCGTTATGGTTATCAAGCGTCTTTCTTTGAAATGGCTCAGATCGAAAACAATAGTAAGATAACGAACGGATTAACTAAGTAGTTAAGAAAACTTTATCCTTACTTTTAGTTCTATTGACTTAAGACTTGGTACTTTTAAAGCGGTTTTCGATCGGTGTAATCAGAATGTTAAAGTTACTATTTTTTGTGATTATTTGTTTTTTACCGAAAAGAAGTTGAAGTTATCTACCTTATAATTATTTTGATGTCCAATCCAATAAATGACTTAAGGGCATAGTCTACTCTTCGAGATTTACAACCTTGTAAATTATATAAGTATATTTCAAGGACTTTTAAATAAACAAAAAAACAATTTTACTGTTTGAGTTATAGTTTTTATAATAGGACTTGTGGTCTCGTGGTTAGTGTGGCGGATTTTGAGTCTGGGTTTTTGGATTTGAACCCACTCTACCACAATATAACAACTATTTTGAATAACAGACCGCATTGGCCTTAAAATTTATATGATGTAATACAAATCAAAAGTAATTTGATTATTCGTGTTTAATAACACGAAAATTTATCTTTAAAATAATGTAGCAATTCCACATTAATTTACCTCAATATCTACTTTAAGCTTCAGTCTATCTTTCTAATTATATTATGGAAAAATGGTACCTATTTCGGTTAGTTTGTTTTCAGGCAATTTGACCATCATGATTAAATATATTACTTTCTTCAACTCTGGTTTCAAACATTAAATCGTTAAAAATCGAACAAAAAACCACATTTTCTTCAATTTCCTGTTTATCTATCTTTTTAAGACTAACGTTTTTCATGAATTCTCGTTTTATCATATGCGAATATATCGTTGATTTTCTGTTACCATCAAATGAATTATGCATACAGTGTAGGAATATAATTCATTCGGTATGTGGAATTTCGAATTACCGTCATATTTTTAGGGACGTGTCGCAAAGCCTAAGAAGGCTTACCGTAAAATACATCTGACATATTATTCTGAAAAAAATATACGCTTTCATCGATTTTTCATTCTACTGATTATGAAGAAAAAAACTTGCTTTTCATGATTTTGATAAATTGGTAATTCGTAACACCTTTAAAGTCCAAAAAACATATTTTAAAGGAAAAATAAATAGTGTTGTTTTAAATAATATTAAATATAATATTGTAATAAAATACGAGGATTATATATATATATATATATATATATATATATATATATATATATATATATATATATATATATATATATATATATATATATTTATATATATATATATATATATATATATATATATATATATCGGTAGTGTAATGGCAAACGGGTACATCTGTCAAATTTTTTATTTTCTAAGTTTGTTCCACAAAATGTCTAAAATAGTGTATTCCATTATCTAGCAAAGGATATAGCTGTCATTGCAATACTTATTTAGTTTTATTAAGATATGTACATATGCCATCCGAACAAAGCGTTTAATTTCACAAGTTTGTTTTTGCTATCCTGTAAAATTTGGTCTGAGACAGATAAATCCCTTTGCCTTTACACTACCGATATATATTTATAGATTTGGCATTTTATTTGTAGAACTCCATTTTAATATATCTAACTAACTAACTAACGATCACGCCGCTTTCCCGCAGGGGTAGGCAGAGAGAATCGAACGCCACACCACTCTGTTTTTGCAAACATTCTTCGCCTCTTCTACATTCATGCATCTTCTCATACATACCCGACGATTATTACGACTCCTGACCCGGCCGCTTTCAAGTATTTGACATACCTGATTGTGCCAGGTTTTCTTCGGTCTTCCTCTCCCTCTTTTTATAACTACATTCGCCTCATAAATTTGTTTAACCGTTCTTTCCTAACTCATACGTTCCACATTCGTTCCTCAACACACCTTTCTTAATTTTATCGATAATACTTATCTCAGCCTTGCATTCTTTCCTTATTTCATCATTCGAACATCTATCAAACATCGTTTTGCCACACATTCGTCTGAGGGATCGCATTTCGACTGCATTCAGTCTGCTTTCATCCTTCTTTTGCTCCATACTTCGCTTCCATACATAAGGATACATATTTCCATACATTTTTATCTATTAAATATTAAATCAAACTCTGATTTTCTGAGACTACTTAGTTGTATTTTATTATTAAAAAAGACACAATAATCAACTATGTGACAACTGTTTCGCCAAGTTAAGGCATTTGCAATCGAAAGAAATACATAAATTTGAATACGAGTATTTGAGTTGGTTCGAGTTCGTTTAAGGTCCCATTTACATAAATTAATAAGGCAAACTTCTGAGATTCAAGAAAATGAAAAATTCTTATCGTTTCGTAGATTTCTATAATTGGATTTGCGAAATCTGGAATAAAATCTGGTTTGGGCATTAGCAAAGTGCAAGGGGGTAGGAATTTATTGCACCTGATGAGTCCTGGACCTTGCAGCCAGTCGGGGAGGTCGGGGGTAAACTGCGCACGGGGCACGCCCTATGATTTATTGGCCAATAATGCTTTCACGACGACAATAGGGGCTGGCCGTCATAAACAACAAACAAGTCAAGCGGTGGTGGGACCTTTTGTCGCCCCGCTACATCCTTCGCCCCCACCCGGTGGGATGAGGGCGTCCCGGACAATTTGTGCCGCCGCCGCTATGTAATAACGATTTATGACACCACATTGTGAGAAACATGACATTATTCAAAACGATTATGTGTCGCCGATCGTTGCGGGTGGAAATATTACAATATGTTGTCTCCGCGACACTAAATCTTATTGACGGCTTCATATTGAATTAGCGAGATCGGACAATAATCGCGGCACATCCGTTGCATACGCAAGATTACACACCACTTTTTTTTAAAAATTTCCTATGTTGTTTATACCAACAAAAAGGTTACGGTGAAGATTGTTAAAGAAATGTAATTTGTCGCGTTCGATATTAGATCCTGTCGAAGGGATAAAGGCAGCAAAAAATCGATATTTTTTTTGTTTTATAGTAACACCTAGTGTCCGCCTCCGTAGTGTAATTAATGGTCAGCACGCTCGGCTACCGTACTGGAGGTTCAAGGTTCGATTCCCAGGGGGGGGTCAAATAAATATAAGTGATTTTTTCACTCTTATATTTATTCAATATTACCTTGGACTGGTACCGGAAGCGAAAGGGCCTATCATCTTTCCTTCACGTGTTAACGATCAAGATGACACTGCGTTTATATAATGCAGTGTCTTATGCACCATTGGGGTGCGGATAAGGGTTTGAATGAATGAATGAAACACCTATCTGCTGCTCAGTAAAGTAAACATGATAAGAAATTAGACGTTTGTGTATGAAGTTGAATGTAATCAAACATCATAAGGTTTCTGAAGGACACAAATATGTACATATATGCACACCGCCGCATCAAAAGGTTTCTGAAACGCACAAATATCTGCAAACCGCCACAACATAAGGTTTTTGAAATGCACAAATGTGTGTTTGTATTTTCTCACTGTAACACTGTTTATGTTCTCACTGAAAAATGGATTATTGTCAATAATTTTTAAAGATTTTTAATTAAAATTTTACCTGATACTTGATCAACTATTTTTGACAATTATTTATTCAAATCTATTGTGACGCGTGTTTTGATACAATAATACGTTGTTTGATAATGATTTAAAACGTAATAAATTTGGGAATTAAGTAAGTAATAGAAATAGATAAGTTTTTCCCTCAAAGTAAATGGAGAATCGATTAATAAAAATTAAAGCGAATTGAATAATAAGGTATTCACGATCTAAAATACAACAAAATTCAAATTGAAACCTCACAGATTTTTATCCAATAATGCAATGTATATCAAAACCTGCCTTGTTTAATAAAGGCTGAGGTAGATGGCTTTTAATTAAAAATTTCGTTCAATATTTTGCCTGAGTAACCTCGAAAATTGCGATTTTGAAGGACGATGACTTGAAAGTTCTCCATTGCCTGACGTTACTCATTTCGGCCGCAGTACTTCTCTATGCAAATATTTTTCTGTCATTTCGTCGCTCTAAAAAAAGATAAAGACAAAAGTTTTAATCAAGATATTTTCCCCGACGAAAAGGATTCAAACTAATCCTGAATATTATAAAATCACACTTTTGCAAAGGCAGATGTTTTAACTTTATATATGACGAACGAACGCAAACTTTGGATGTTGTATGTGTAATTTGACACCGGAGTGGTCGCGGGGTTTATACATGCGATATGAAATAGTAGTTAAAAATCTAGTAACGTAATGTAGTAAAAATGATATTTCTAGAAATTTGCATTATTGTGCAACATTATGAGTTTCTGTGTTCTTAATACACATTAACCACCTTAACAGGTTTATTATATGTATTTCATATGTTACTTACCTCAGAATGTGTCAGGAAGGTCTCTTATAGATTGTGGGTTTAATTGTATTACGTTACTAAATATCTTAAAAATAACATAATTTTAAAACTATTTTATAAAAAAACTATTTTTTAAGTCGAATAGTGGAAAATCATAAACTTTCATCTGTCTAGTAGCATTCACTAAATATGATTTTCTGAAATAGAAAGTGTTCTGTAGTAAAAAAAGGAATTGAATGATCCTATTGAGAGAGCTTTAAACGTTCTTAAGATGATTGTATAAAAAATTATGTAACGTGAATCTGATTGCGAACTAGATTCAAATCTGCCATTTACGCAGTAAGTGATTTGTGGCAAAACAAGAATATTGGAACAATATTATATAAGGAGACAAGTTGTAAATTAAAAAAAAATTCATTTTATAATATTGCATAACAATTTAAAAAAAAACTTAAAATGGAGAATGGCGCAGTATTCATCGATAGTGTAAAATAATTTTTGTTTAGTAATAATTTGGGAAAACCCCATTACCCGATACTTACCGAGCTTTGTATATCTTCAATATATAAAAATAAAACATGTAAATTTCTCTTAGAAATTCGAGCAACAGACATCATTTGTAAACATGTATTCAAATAATTCCAGGTTTAAGTAATGGATTTCCACACCGTTAAACTCGGATCGGTACAGCGCTAGCGGAGCTCGGGTTAAGGGGTGGATGTGTAATACATAAAGAGTAGAACGAGGGATGGGGAAAACTTAAAGGGCCGGCGGGTGATGAGGCGTGTTACTAAAACTATTCAATTAAAAAGTGAGGTTCTCCAAACCTTCATTATACGTGGCCTTAACAATCTATTAAGCTCGTTCCCTGGAGGGCGAGCCGTGGAGATGTTCAATATTCCGAAAAGGGTTTTTGTGAAGTGGTCATTAAATGTTGTCTCATATTATTTTTTGATATCTCAACATGGATAAAAAAGAATATGGAAGTCTTGGCGTTTACATGGCGTACTTGACTGGTTTAAACGATCACTTTACACACGTGTAACATTCACCAATTTTACCCATGATTGATAACCACACTACTCAAATTTTTGGAAGTTCTATATTTATATATATGTATAAATATATATATATATATATATATATATATTTATATATATATATATATATATATATATATATATATATATATATATATATATATATATATATATATATATATATATATATATATATATATATATATATATATATATATATATATAGATATATATATATATATATAAATATATATATTTATATATGTATATATATATATATATATATATATATATATATATATATATATATATATATATATATATATATATATATATATATATATATATATATATATATATATATATATATATATATATATATATATATATATATATATATATATATATATATATATATATATATATATATATATATGATCCAATTTCGAAATATTGTACAAGAATCACTAGATTTTTCACAACAGACATCTATTGGTGAGATGAAGAAGCCTTTATACTGAGTAGAAACTCTAATATTTGTATGTGAGGTCCAAATCATGGATTATAATCATACTTGAGAAACGCCAGGAAATATCGTTTTCATTTTATTATTTTAGCTTATAGTTTGACAATTTAATTTATTAACTACATATTGAGTGTGTCCAAATACTAATCTGAATTATCTCTAATTACAATAATGCCAAAAAATAATACTAAATAAATCCTATAACTCAGATTTGTGAACAAGTATTTGGATACACTCAAAATGTTTTGAATAAATGTGATCTCGATTGAGTCCATACAAAACGCGTCAGTAAGTAGCTGCTACTCTTCTCATTACCGCTGGATGCTGGCCACCTACGACTTCACTTAACAAAATCATTATTTTAGACCCACACGTGCCTACCACATTAGCTGAAAAGCTAAACGAACCACACATGTGGGTAATATGGATAGTGGTACGTACAAAACTGCTTGTGTGTATTTATAAATAGCGCGGTTTAATGATTTTGCGGGCTTTTTTGTTGTTTGTTTTTAACAATGCGTATGTCGTATTATGGTAAGTGCTTTTGTCGCAACCTATAATCATGAATAAATTCTCATACCCTCGGTTCCAACAATATGTTACAATTAAATACAAAAAACTAAAAATATTGACATCATTTGGAGTGTGTCCTAATACTTGTTCACCAATCTGGGTTTCTCCACTGAGGAGCTATTTTACTTTTTTGACATCTGAACATAGCTGAAGAAGAATACGGAAGTCAAGGAATTTGCAAGGCCTCGACCTACTGTTAAGTGGCTGGTTAAGTGATCACTTTACACACGTGTAACACTCACCATTCTACGCATGATATACAACTACACTTCTCAAATTTTGGAAGTCATTCATGTTTGATCCATCTCACGCGTTCCGTGATGGGGTTCACAGCAGCCATCTGTAATTGGATTTCTTAATTTTTCTAAAGCTTTCTAAATCCCATCACAGATGGCTGTTGCGAACTCAATCCCGTAATGTCATGAGATGGATCGTATATGTATGACTTTCAAAATTTAAGTAGTGTGGTTGTCAATCGTGGGTAGAATGGTGAATGTTACACGTGTGTAATCAGACCACTTAACCAGTCTTTGATAGGTCGTTAGCCCTGTAAATGTGCAGACTTCCATATTGTTATTCATCTATGTTATTCATCTATTAATTAAAGATGTCGAGATTTTTTTAATTTTTCTTTTATTGTCGTAGTTAAAAATAAACGATTTAGAGTTATTAAAGAAATACTTGTTTTTACACCACTTGAGTTTATTTATGACTACCAGTTTCAGAAGCTAAGCTTCCATCTTCAGGTCTAAATGTAAACCAAAACATAATTAAAAATAAACTATTCATTAAATATGGAGAGGGGTAAGTTAGGGTTAGTATTCATGAATAAACTCAAGTGGTACAAAAACAAGTGTTTTCTTTAATAATTTTTACATGTCTTACCACAAAGTAAATGCCAAAACAATAAACAAAACGATTTAGAGCACTAATAATGTATTTTTCGAGATAAATTGTAATATTTAATGGGTAGCTTCGACTAGAAATATGACCAAGTGTTGAAAATTGTACGACGGTTGCGCTAATGTATTTTCCCCGCGGGTTATCAACCCTTAAGCGCTTCGCGTCCTCTTTTCATTTCAGCCAACATTAATCCCACTGGGAAATAAGCGAATACTGCGGTTAAACTAATGTGAGAGTGTGACGAAACCTGCGATGTTAGTTTATTTAGGGTCGTATACTGAAATTGTGGTTGCCTAACAATGTCAAAGTTGTAAAATGCATTCGATTCAAACGGTTTTACGTCCGATTTAGGGGGAATAAAATCGGCAAATAAAGCGCCGAGACTACGGGGGATTTATTTTTATAGTTCAACCCAAATCCCACTCGCAATGAATTTCCCGAGATATGGGAAGTAAAGTTTTGCGAAAAGTTAGCCCTCCTATCGACGCCGAGAGAAAAAACAAACTTCCTACCCAAATACTAACTTTTTTAGAAGCCAATCCACCAAACGCCGGGAATCGAAATCATTTTCTTACTTTGTTATTTATTCTAGGAATTTTCCTAACTCGATAAGGCAATAGTCGAAATGCGATCTCTCAGACGAATGTATGGCAAAACGATGCATGATAGATGTGCGAGAGTTCAAGGCTGAGATAAGCTTTAACGATAAAATTAAGAAGCATATCTGGCTAGAGTATACGAGATTATATAAGGAACGCCAGGATAAGGGAAATATGCGAGATCGAAGATGTCGTTAAGTATGGAAGGTAACGAAAGAGACAATGGTATGCGCATGTAAGGAGAATGGTACCATTCAGACTCACCCCACATTGCACTGTTCGGCCAAACTCAAGGTAGACGATTCCCGGGCAGACCATCAAAGAAATGGATTGACAGCTGGGTATCGACATAGCAGGACGCTAATCCCTCTTAAAAACAAGCCACAAACCCCACACCAAGAAGAAGAAGATAAAATCAAGAAAGGTGTGTTGTTATGGTTAGGGCATGTGGAACGAATGCGTGAAGAAAGAAAAAAATATGAGGCGAATGTGTTTGGTATGCAAAGCAGATGTAGAACGAGGATAACTTGGTATGATACAGTATATTTCAATGATAGGAGAAAAATCGGCGAGCATCTAAAGTAAAATGCAGAAATGTGGTATGGGCAAAGATTTTTTACAAAGAGAGATTGGTGTGGCTTTCTTTTCTTTCAGCCTACCCCTGCGGAGAAGCGGCGTGGTAGTAATAATATTTAATAGTTGATTAAAATAATATAAAAATACATTTATCCTAATTTTATTTACGTGTGCCCTAATATCGGGGTTTACGAACCATTAATTAGGTGTATTTTATCGTACTAACCAAACATATAAATAATTTTCAAGTAACGCTTAGATTTGTATACAGTCAAATTGTCTTTTTTGAAGTCCTTGAAGATCAATTAATTTTTATTAGCAAAAAACGCGACTGTCATCATTTGTAATCGAGATAAAAGGAAATTCTTTCAAAATAATCATAATTTTCGTTCAAAACGAATAATAACACATAAGATATCTTATTAATTTTACTTTCGTTATCGGAGTGTAATGAAAATCGAAATTAAATACATACATTTTGAATATTGGATATCGAATATGGGAGTTTATGTCCTCGAAGGTATCGCATTGAAAAAATCCTCTGGAGGAATTCAATAAAAAGGGGACTTAATTCAGAAAGTTACTCTGGAATTTCTACGTTTAGAAAGTAGGTGGACAAATTCGCAGTAATAAATTCTACTTATTAAATGAATTCCACTGACTTCTGCGAACTGCCACGGATCTCTCCCCCGGGAAGGGTGGAGGTGACGTCACACGTCGGCCGTAAGACATCGGATTAAAGTCAAACTTTTATCGTAGGAAAAAAAACTCCTTCAGCTTCTTAATTGGAATTCCGCGCTTTACTTGATTGGAAGATCAAATTTATTATATAAAACCATTTTTAATGCTTGAGCGTTTCTGCTTTTATCTTCGATATTGAATGTCACATTGATGGGATCAGATTTAATTTAAAATGAGAAATTGAAATTGAACCAATTTCCAGTTTTATTAATTTTATGCAAATGATTGTCGGTGCCACATTATATACATATAATACTCGTATCCAATTTTTTTTAAATCAAATATTTTCGGATAGTTTCGTACAGCTAAAATAGAAATTTTATAAACAAATGCCAAATTTTCTAAGCACCACTTTTTTTCAATTTATCGTTATGTAAATCCTAACTTATGGTATGCTATATTAGTCATATTTTCCAGCAACGATTTGTTTTAATGAATCCACTATTTGTAAATATTGTGTTTACTTCCTTAAATAGAGAAAAAATAGTAATACAACAAATTTTTACTAAGATATTTTTTGGCGGTTGCTCTTGTATACATGCAACTCAAAGATACACAGATACGATCGCTTGAATTTTTTCTTAGATTTATCACCAAATTCCTATGACCAAACGATGTATATGTTTGATTTTGATTCTAAATGTAGGTAGTACACAAGTATATAATTTACTAATACTACTGAGTCCTACCCTCACCCAATCGTGCATAGGATACTTCATGTAATTGATTCAATGTTTATAAAATTGTTTATTATATGAAGACAAATTTACCTATCCTAAACTTCAGCTGCCAGTCAATGGTAAATAAATATTAGAATGAAAAAACATTTTTTTAGGTAGCCAAATGCACTAAACAAAGTATACAGCATTTATATTCCAAAGGTGAACATTTTTGTGGAAATGATAACTGCATCTATACAAAATTTCAAATATATAAATTGGGACGTTTCTTAAAAATAAAAATAAATAATCAAACTTAAATATTAAAAAGGAAAATAGAAAAAACATATATTTAACTAAACATAAAACAAACACCAAATCTTACAAAAAAATTCATCTCTCCTGTTATAATGATTTGAATGCAGATTTCATTGAAAAACTTAATTTTATTTCTGACCATAACATTTCATATATTATATATATTTGAATTAGAGTACGTTGATAAAGGTTAATTTGATGGTTTTATCTATTTATTTATGTCGAGGACTGAAAAACCATCAGCCGTGTAAATTTGTCTCCATGTTGTGTTATCACCATGCTTATATTTTTTGTTAAGATTTATCTTAGTGATTAATTTAAACTTCTTGTAGAGGATCTTATGTACTTGCTTTTATCGGTTGGAGGATATTGCTAAGAAGCAATATCCTCCAACCAATCAAAAGCATACGAATTTAGTTTTGAAGAAATCCTTTCTTTTAAAGTATTCAGATAGTAATTAAAATTGAGTAAAGTTTTACGAATGAAATTTCCGTAAAGAGCTTCTATATCCACCGGTACGTGTGTAAAAATGCTCAAAAGCTCGCGTCGCAAAAAATAAACATTCATAATCAAAGCCATAAATTGCGTCTGGCATTTGTTCGGTTCGGACAAAATTTACGGCGAACTTCTGCGGGCAAAAGAAATATTAATTTTCTTCACGTAATTTACTCCAAAAGCGGCTGGGTTTACATAAACTTGGCAAACTACTCCGAGAGGGGAGGGCTTGAGCAGGGTGGTCAGTGCGAGTTTAACGCTAACCCGACAGTTACGCTGCACGAATTCAATAGGCTTAATACCCGGTTACAGTTAACTAAAAGGTCGGGGAATCGGGCCTCCGTAAGCACTGCAATCGCAAGGACCTCTTTAGAAACACCTAATTAGAGCCTGCGACTTTCCGACGAGCGAGTTCAGACTGGTTAGTGTGTTTTGTAAAGAGAACCATCTGTAGAAGTGAAATAAACATAATAACGTATAAACCGAGTTGGTTTATTCTATAAAAACTTATTTCCTTTCAACCTTGTTGCATAGCGAAATGTTTTTCATAAAGTTAACGGAAAACTCCGACAGAGTTGGAATTATTACTTCCACGATAAAGAGATTATGTGAAAAGTCCTTTACTTACTTTACTTTGCGTGTGGCTCAGGCTTCTTCTTCACCCATATGGGTTGAGTCTTGGCTACAGTTTTGTCAGCTTTCAAAAAAAAATTTAAAAAAATTATGGTCTGCTCAGCTCCACACTCACAATCAGGGTTGTACCTTTTCCCCCACCTCCAAAGTAATAAGTTGCAGCAACCCTGCTCCATTCTTACTCTATTCTGCTGTACTCACACCCTTCGGAGCAGATCCAAACCCCTTACATGAAATGTTGGGTCCACGATTAATTGTTTGTTTACTGGCCCATCTTTATTTCCATTTTTTCTCTTTTTCACAATTCCTCAAAAAAAGTCCTATAATTAATTTGAGTGATTGTGCAAAATATAATAATTTGTAAAAAATGAAATAGTATTGTACTCGTATTAGGTGCTTGGAGCGTCGATTGTTTCCAATTTTATTAAGATTTAAGAATCGTTATGTTTTTGCATACATTTCTGTACGTATTTGTTTTAAATGCACATTTATTTGTTTATACTACAAATGATTTACTCATTCCAAAATAATCCTACTGCGTTTTTTTTTATACAAAGAAAACTTCTTTGATAGGATATTTTGATAAATGCGATCAGATAATAAAAAATCAATAAAATTTTATAAGATAATTTTAATACTTTGCAAATATTACATATTTGCAAAGTATAAGACAATCTCATCGTATGAGAAGAATAAATTTTAGAGCTATGTTTTAGAGTAGTTACCTACCTCTGTGAAGAAATGGCGTGATGGTTAGTTAGTTAGTTAGTTAGAAATGACAGTGTTACATCTGAATAGACATTTAAAAAAAAATACTCTCATGTGTTACTCAAATATGTTTCTTTATATTTCCTTGAATATATTAGTACGACAAAGAACATATGGGTAAGTATTACTATCAGCTGTTCAGAAGCTCCGTAAGCCCATCTTATTTATTTTAGGTAGGTACATTAATTTTTAAGTTATATTTATGATGCGAAGAGCGCAAAGAATTATGTTAACAACAAGAGACGTGCATGCGAAGATAAACATTTTTACGAAACGTAATTTCCACTTCTGATCCTCGTGAATCGCGCGCTAGTAATGTTCACGTGTGCAAATTGCGTGGGAAAAGAGGCAATTCATCATGCGATGTAGCAGATAGAAAGATAAGATAGAACAGGGATGGCGGACCTATGGCACGTGTGCCATAGGTTACACGCGAGACGATTTTGCATGGCAAGAGAAAAAATAAAAGTGATTTTACAAAATATTAAAAAAACTTTCAAATAGTATAAAAAATCAATTCATTTTTCATACAAACCCTTATCCGCATCCTATGGTGCATAGGGCACTCCATAATATAAACGCAGTGTTATCTTGATCATTAACACATGAAGGAAAGGTGATCAGCCCTCCGCTTCAGGTACCAGTCCAGGGTTATAAAAATAAAAAAATAATGAAATAGCCATGTGTATTTTTAGCGTTCATTAATAGTTTCGCAAACGACGGAAATGAAGGATATAACGCCATTCATGATAATAATAAATTTGGATAATTTATATAGCGCCATTTGCGTAAAATACTACCTCAAGGGCGCTTCACTGTGAATGAATTGGAGAGAAGATGATGGTGGAAATGATAAAGCAAACAAATGTGTTTCTAGTTTTATTCTAAAGATTATCTCACTCTTACTATTTCTAACCATTGGTGGAAGAACATTCCACGCCATCGCCCGCAATAGCAAAGGCACGCTCGCTAAATTTAGTGCAGTGGTTGCAAGCGGGTAAGAACACTTTACCCATTGCAGTTGTTGAAGCCGATCAAAGCGTGAGGCGTCTATCAACCAATTCATTTGGAATACACAACTCTTTTAGATCGCATTGCATTTAATACTTCCAGCACGGTGATTTTTTTGTTGTTGTAATAAACAGTCTATTTTCATTAATATTATTTTTAAAATTAAAATGTAACATTGTTTTAAAATCGCTATAAATATTTTGTTATAACTTAATTATAATGTGTACCGGTTTCGAAGCTAATCGCTTCTTTATCAAGACTGATTAATACTATAAATCGATAAATCGATAAAATGAAAAATCAGTCTCGATTAATCGGTCTTGATAAAGAAGAACCGGTAGACATTATAATTGAGTTATAATAAAATATTTATAGTGATTTTAAAACAAAGCTACACTTTAATAATAAAATGGAAAATAGCAAGGATAGTGTTTATATTGAAATTAAATTAAATTTTTATTTATTTATATTTTATTTTGCCATTAATAAGTACTAAATTATTTTTTTCGATGTATTAAGTTACACAAATATTTGATGCATTTTCATTTCTATGGCATGTGGCACGCGGCATATTATAAAAAAATGCCACTCAGGCTCAAAAAGGTTCGCTATTCCTGAAATAGAAGATAGATAGAGAAGACGAAACCCCGCAGAGAAAATTAGACTCGCGGGTTCATAACTTACCGGTAACTGGCAACCTCACCCCAAAGCCCGACAGACCGACTCTCACGTTATATTTTTCAAGTTTAGTTTGTATGGAAATATCGTTTTCATTATAACAGCATAATTAATGGCGAGTTACCGTTTCGTGAATGATTTATACGGTCTGTGGACGTCTGACTAATAAAGTACCTTTTTTTACTATTGTTTTATCAAAATGCGATAATTTGATGCACTTTGAATGTAACTTGTCACGCTTATTAATGCTAAATGCTTTATCAAGTAAATTTAAGTTTTTTCAACATTAATTTTTTTTATTACTTTCATTTGTTTGAAAGATAATAACAGCTAAAATTAATTTAAAATTACAATATAAAACAAAAATCATAGGGCAATTAAAGTTTTTTGTATTGTACGAGTATAACTGTAATAAGTGCAATACAAAAAACGTTAATAATAGAAAATAAATATAAAAATAAAGTAAACAAAAATGAAAGTTCGCTTAAAAGGTAGGTAAAGCTAGAATATATTGAAATGATTATTTGTAATTAAGGTTGGGGTATTTTTTTAATTGTTGATAAGAGCTAGGAAATATATACAAACATACATACAGGTATATCAACTTGGAAAAATAGTTATAATAATTTATGATTCTGGAAAAAAAATCATCTTATTTTTATTCGTAGATAGGTACTTGCCTAGTTGTACGTTTAGGGATAGGAATTTAAATTATCTCAAGGGCTTATGGGCAAACTATTTATGTAAGTTGTTATTCACAACATTTTGGGTATCAAAATCCTTGTTTACAAATGTGGGTTTCTCCACTTAGGACTTGGTTTTAAATTTTAACATCTCAACATATATGAACAATAATTTATTATCATGTTTTTTGTTCTTCTGCATCTATGTTGAGATGTAAAAATATAAATATTAACTCTTAGGTGGAGAAATCCTGATTTGTACACACAAGGTCAGATTTACAAATGCTGATTTGTAAACAAGAATTTGTACACACCCAAAATGTTGTGAATAAAATAACTGGTCAAATTATAAGCGTCATAAATCATGTTATTTTTTGACATCTCATCAAAGATGAAGAAGAATATGGAAGTCTGGGCATTTACGGGGCTGACGACCGTCATAGGCTGGTTTAAGTGATCACTTTACACACGTGTAACATTCACCAATTCTACCCATTATTGACAACCACACTAATCAAATTCTTGGAAGTACTATATATATGAACCAATTTAGAAACCTTGTTCTTGAATTACTAGAACTTCACTAGAGACATCTATTGGTGAGATGTAAACAAAATGTTATAAAAAAATCATGTTTCAGGCGTCTCCTAGTAAGTCAAATTATGGGTAAGGATCTTGCATAAATTTAAAAAGAGTCTCTCCTAAATAAAAAGCTTTCTCCAATCTATCATATTTGTGTCGTATGGTGGTTCAGCAACACAGCACCTTCAGAATTTTTTTTCAAAGATTTTACATTAAAAATGTTTCAATAATTGACTTGGTTTTTATTTTAGAGCAATTGTGAAATGATGAAATTAAGACTTTATTATGTTTCATAAATGAAATATCTGATTCGAGTCTACGTTGGATTAATTAAATAAATATGTTTGGTGTTTAGTAAAGTCTTGGTTAACGTTAGTCAAATGGATCGTAAGTATTATTTACTGTTATCAGTAAATAGGGTTTATACATTACTACCATCTGGAATTACGCTCTATTAAATATAATTGAGTTTATAAGACATTAAGCAAGTAAGACGATTAGAACTACAAAATAAGTCTAGCTCCATATTTTGTACGGTCTTATAAAAAAAATCCATTATCTTCAGCCTTAAGCAGACTTGGAAAAGAATACAAGTAAACTGATGCTTGAATATTAGTCCATGTCTACATTAATGACAACTAATTTAACAGATATATCTTTTTAAATTAAGCTTAGTTTAAAAAGGTAGTTTGGAGAAAAATAATATAGAAAATCGTAAAATAACAGTATTCAATTGGGAATTGTTATATTTCGACAAAAAATATGCAGTGATTAGTTTTGTGGTAGACAATTAAACCACCTACCTAAATATTTGAGGTTAGAGTCCTGTTTTTTTCCTCTACAAAAAATGTTATTTTATGTTTTATGTTATTGTAATTATTCCATTAATGCTGAACACATAAATAATCAGAGTTATTGAATATTTTTAACAAACAGCGGTATTTACCATTTACCAAGTAAAACTTAAATTATCCGCCTCCATAGTGTAATGCTTGGCTACCGTACTGGTGGTCCCTGGTTTGATTCCCAGAAAGGGGTAAAATAAATATATGTGATTTTTTCACTGGAATATTAATTCAATATTACCCCGGACTGGTATCTGAAGCAGATGGCTGATCACCTTTCTTTCATGTTTTAACGATCAAGATAACCTTGCGTTTATATGATGCAGTGCCCTCTGCACCATTGTGAGGAGTGGTTTTGAAAAAAAACTTTAATTAAAATGGATAGATATTACTACATAGTAACTGCCAAATCAATTGTTGAAGCTATTAAAAATTGTCAAAAACCTTTTTTTGTGTACTTTTAAATGTGTTTTCAAAGGCGATAAATGTTATTAATGTTTATTTAACTTTAATGTTTTAGATAACAATATAAAAAAAAAGTTATTCTTTTTTTATTGAATTATTTATTGCGTGAAACTGCCTAATTTTGGCGTATTAAATAAAAATAACAACAACATCAACAAAAACATATATCAATTTGAAAGTGAATATATTTTGCTTTATTTAGGTAACTAACTTAAATCAGATATTGCACTGTTGAAATAATTGGTGCAACAAAATCTAGCATTGCTTATGATGCAACGTTCGTTTCGAAATGTTGAAACAATTCCCCAGTGTACAAATACAAAACCACATCTATTATAACTATGTATTTATATAATCAAAATCAATACGTGAATTCAAGAAGGAAACAAGTCCAAATAACGTATCCAATTAAATAAACTAACTTAAGTAATTACCATAGATATACAACGAATACAAAAGATAACAGGTACTTTAAAAACATGCAAAAATATAAGATTGAAAGATATGATACAACCAAATTCGAAAGACGAGTAAGATGCCTAAATACTAAATATAACTTAACATAATAATCTACATCCCAAAAAGGGATATGAACTCATCTGTCTATTCTTCATTAAAAAACTATTAATTTTTGTAAACAATACTCCAAACTGTTGATAGTTTTTCGTGAATGCCTTAGTAACTCAAATAAAGTATGGAGCTAAGAAATTACTAGTATAAAATCTTGTTGAAACATTTCTTCGGCCTTTTTTAACCTGTTAAAGAACATATTATATAAATAAATATATATATATATATATGATATGTTCTTTAACAGGTTGAAAAAGGTTAAAAAAAAAAATAAAAATATATATATATATATATATATATATATATATATATATATATATATATATATATATATATATATATATATATAAATATATATATGTATATAAATATATATATATATATATATATATATATATATATATATATATATATATATATATATATATATATATATATATATATATATATATATATATAAATATATATATATATATACATATATATATATATATATATATAAATATATATATATATATATATATACATATATATATATATATATATATATATATATATATATATATATATATATATATATATATATATATATATATATATATATGTATATATATATATATATATATATATATATATATATATATATATATATATATATATATATATATATATATATATATATATATATATATACAACAGTGAATCAATGAAAATTACACCATTTATATTTTCATCGTAAGTTAGGAAGAAGTATTTTTCTAGAATACTTCAAAATATTTACATATTCATCCGTATATATAAATATATTTACAAATTTAACATATATTGAAAACACTTTTGAAAAATTTGTAATTTTTATTGCTTTCTGTTACTACATTGTTTCACACAGACGAAAACTTGTAAATGACGAACTTTATTATTGAACATGCTTTGAGCTGTGGTGCTGAAGACGTGTGTTAGGAATACCATTAAAAGTCAGAGGGACCAACGCCTTCATTTCCCAAGAAATATACATAGACTTTCGATTACGTGGTTCAAATGGATTCTCCGATATTTCAATAACTTTGTAAGGGGAGAAGATCACTTAGAGAGTTGTGGTCAACAGAGTAAAGAGAATAAGAGGACGAGGATGATAACACGTGCGGTGTTTAAAAACAAATAGTTAAAGATAAAACCTGAAACGCGTTTCACGCGTGGTAGAACTGAGAGATGCGGGAAGCCGAGAGAAATGAAAATGTCCCAACTCGAAAACTTCGTCATGTAGGTCACAAACATGAGCTCAATCATAAGTATCAATTTATTTTATTATAATTATCAAAAAGAGTTGCTGTAGTCTTAAATTCACGCGTCAATATACATAGTATAAGAATTACTTACGTATTTGGACTTGTGCGATGTATTTGTACAATATATCAGGGTTTTCCGTATTACCAGTAATATCTGCATTCAGAAAGCTTGCATTTCACAACTGTTCCCTTTAAACAAAACCCTGAATAACAATACTCCGGTTAATGAACCAGCCTGTACATACTAGAATCTCTTCAATCGTCGTACCAGTTTGATAGTGGTTCTGAAAGTTTTGAGTTCGTATCGTATCAAGATTTTAAAACTTATCAATGAGGACAAATGTCCTGAAATAATAATAAATAATGTCCTGAAATGGACAATGAAATCATTGCAGAATGTATGACTTTTTAAAATATACATTTTTAAGAATATTCATTCTTGATCTTTTACATATTCTATTATTTTGCCTTTAAATATTATAATAGATTTCAAGATAAAGTGGTATTTATCAAGTGAAACTTAATCCAATTAAAAATGAATAGATATTACCACAAAGTGACTGTGCCCAATCAATTTATGAAAATATTTCAGTAAACCGAAATCATACCAAGTTTGTTTTTTTTTTAACTTGCATTTTATTTCAAATAAGGGAGTTCTACGAGTTATTCAGTCTATTCAACTGTGCCTTTGGGCGCCAACTACATTATTAATAATAAATAATCTTAAAAATATGAATTGCACACAACGATTATAGGATCCGACACCTTCGCGTTTTTTGTGCATATTTTATACGTAATTCGCAACGTTTCACATGTGCTCTCTATTTTGGTAGATAGAAGTATAGGTACAAGTACGTGACGAACAAACCTTTGCGGGGTGTCATCAATTTCTCATTAGAATCCACATGGCTCATCATTAAATTTCAATTCTATGTCTCGTTAGTAGCCCAGCGCTATATTGATTTATGGTTCTTCGCACGATGTTAAACTTGACAATTAAAGATGGCCAAAATCGTAGAGTTTGAGCTTCAAGTTGCCTGTGTATTCCTGGACTTATAAGACAATTCTTGAAACAAGTTTAACGGTTGACTTTTTACTTAATAAATTGGGATTCGTTGGAACGCTTCTTGTCACATGATAACAACATCTGTATACAGTCATTTTCTATGTCTTGCCATTTGGCTGTCATTGCCGCAAATCTGTATATTTAAAATCAGGGCATTTACAGGTCTAACGACGGTCATAGGCTGGCTTTATTGATCACTTTACACACGTATAACATTCACCAATTCTACCCATGAATGAATACAAGTACACTACTCAAATTCTTGAAACTTCTGAATATATTGAAATATACTTTGTACAACATAATATAAAAAATATATCTTCATTAGAGATAATCCAGATTTGTGAACAAGAATTTGGACACACTTAAAATATCGTAGATACAATTTGTATTTAAGGAAATCTAGCTCATTAGAATTCAACTTAAAATCGTCCAAGCGTCTTATCATTAAAACGGCTACATGAATATAACCAATTTAAAGATGGCTTAGATAAGAATTTATAACAGAAAAGGTAGGTAAGCTGAGAGAAAAAGTGTTTTTTTTAGCAGGATTTCTGTTTTGTTGGATGAAAACAAATAAAAAAAGAACAACTGTAAAACGAATGCTTACCTTGTAAACTTTGTTTATAATTTTTAAACCTCCGGTTATGTAGCTAAACGTTTACACCACGAATGCGTGATGACCTGCCAAAGGCTGGTTTAATAATGGTGAATATGACACGTGTATGAAGTGATCACTTAAAGCAGCCTATGACAGGTCGTGAACCTGTTAATACCTAAACATTTATATTATTCTTCTTCTTTGTTGAGATATCAATAAAAATAACTCCTCTGTGGACAAACCCAGATTTGTGAACAAAGATTTGGACGCACTCAAAATATTGTAAAAAATAGTATTGATTTACGTTGGTCATATAAATAACTGTTAGAAAAACAGCTACAAAACATATTCCTTACATCAAGAAAATGTACTTTATATAAAAATGATATAGCGAGTAAATAATGTACACGCTACACTTTTTTTGTTTTTTTTTTCTGGGATAAAATCCCCTTTTTATCCGGTATATTGGAGAAGATTTCTGCGTCCATCATCAGGGATTTGGGGATATATTTTTTCTCTGTTTGTCACCATATATTTTGTGTGTTGAAATTGTTTTAAAAGCTATCTATTATTCGTAATATATTACTTTTTATTCCTATATTTGCTCACCGATATTTGACATGGGTATCACGCAGTTTTTTCTCCTAATATCATCATTCCTGTTTATTTTAACCCTGAAGCCAGATAAAATAATTTGGCATCTTTATTTATGTTGGACAAATTTTATTCAGCGGATGATAATCTTTTTTATTTGTTTTTTTTGTTGCCTAAGGCCAGAGATATGTTTAAATGAATTAAAATAGCACATTTGCATAAAAGTTCCATTATAAAACATGTATAAAAATCAATTTTAGTATTTGAATACGATTGTTTGTTCAACGTTTTGAGTTCCTAATTCCCGTGAGTAAAAAATAAATATCAAATTTTTTCATACTTAAGGCACCAATTATATTAAATATCTATTTAAATATACAAAAAAATATAAGTGGACTAATTATATATACCGTATTACAATATACACACATAGGAACGCTGTTACAAAGGAGGATCATTTTCCAAAGCTTTTTACTACTAAAGTTGGATGTAGCGCTTTAAACGAGCTTATCTTGGTTTTTCATTTCATATTTATTGGTTATTCGAAACTCGTTTCAGAGTGAATAGGAAGAATATGTATATTATACGTGAAACATACACATGATAAATATCATTAATTTTTATTGTTTTTATTATAAATAACTAACTTAATATTCTCTAAGGATTAGACAACAAGGTGCAACAGATATCAATTGAAAATAAGGTAGATAATAGACTATTGAGATGGTATGGGCACATGGAACGCAGAGAACTTGAACATATTGTGAACCAGGAAATCACCATGGATCTTCCTCGAAAGACATCTAGAGGAAGACCAAAAGAATACTGCGTCGTAAAAAGATCGAGATAATCCTGCGTCGATATAATGCACCATTGGCACTGCAGACAAGGGTAAGTAGAAAATAAATAAATTAATTAAAAAAATATATATATTATATATATAGTCATAAAAATAAATAAAATAAATATATATATTTATATATATATATATATATATATATATATATATATATATATATATATATATATATATATATATATATATATATATATATATATATACATATATATATATATATATATATTTATATATATATATACAGTATCTACTCAATGAATTAGGGCCACGCAGAATTTCGCGCAATTTCTCAATTCAAACAGGAATAACTCAGAGAAAACCTTGAATAAAACAACATTGAATTTTATTTACACATGAACACTTTATTACGCTTAAATTATGCATATATTTTCATATAAATATAGTTAGTATTTAGTATTTCCACCTTTGGCAGAAATAACTGCCTCAATTCTTTTTGGCATACTTAAAATGCACTGTTTTATCATGTTTTTTATTTCTTCGTCTTCTGACCAAATTTTTTGAATATTTTTTTTTAGACAGTCTACTGTTGGATTTTGAAATGAGTATACCTTATTTTTTAACATGCTCCATACGTTTTCTATAGGATTAAGGTCCGGAGAATTTCCAGGCCAGGGGAGCAAAGGCAGATTTTTGTTAGACAAAAATTTTATTATTGATTTAGCCCGGTGGCAAGGTGCCCCATCCTGCATGAAGGTGTATGGACCTTCTGTTGGGTCGAGTGTATGGTAGAAGGGCAATAAAATTCGTTCGAGGACCTGCTTATAGGAATTTTGGTTCATTGTTCCTTCCACGAAAAACAACGGCCCAGGTAAATTGTTAATAATACATGACCATATCATTGTTGCAGGGGGGTGTTTGATAACTTTTACCACACAGGCCTCATTGTAACGTTCCATTGGTGTTCTCCTGACGAATCGACGGCTCTCTGTCACGGCTTCGAACCGGCACTCATCACTAAAGATGACCTGAAAAATAATGAAAATTTAAGTTTAATTCAAATATATAAGTTTATTTACTAAAATGATATGTTGAAAATTACATTTAAATAAATACCTTTTTCCAATCATCTACCGAGTAATTTCGATGTAGCCTGGCCCATTTTAATCGATCCGCTTTCATTCATGGTGTCAATTTTGGTACTTTTACAGGGCGCCTGCATTTCAGATTTACTTCGTAAAGACGCTTCAGATTTACTTCGTAAAGACGCCTCAGTGTTGATACCGATATATTTATACCCTCTTCTTCCAATTTTATTTTTAATGTTTTTGCTGATGCACTACGGTTTTCTAAGGCACTTTGAACGATTTTTCGATCAGTCCTCGGTGTTGTTTTTCTAATTCTACGACAGTTCTTTCGCCGATTGCTGGTGGCGGGTGACTGATTTTTTATTGATTTTGTAATTCTGTCCACTGTTTGATGAGAAACGTTTTCTTTTTTTGAAATTTCTCTATTAGATAATATTCCTAATTTCAGTAGCACTATAACACTAGACTTTTTTTCCTCAGAAATGTCTTTAATTTTTCCCATTTTGTCCTTTTCAAAAAAAACACTTGTGTTTACGAAAAAAAATTATACTTTATGAAATAAAATTAAAAATTAAGTTTTTTTTACAAGGCACGATAACTATATAACCTCTCTGAACAAAACAACAACCAGAACTCAAGAAACTTCACTAATAAATGAGATAGGACCATTTTTTAACTTTCAACTATCTGTCTACCTGTGCTAATTAGGGACCTTTCTCAGAAAAAGGGTTTGAAATTTTGTAAAGGCTTAAATAATCCAGGTATATTTTACATATTATTGAAGGTAATATACATGATATTAGATGTCAATAGAAAACTTAAAGTATTTATGTAAAATAAATATAATAATCCAAAAGATTTCAAAGTATTCAAAAAAATAATGGGTGGCCCTAATTCATTGAGTAGATACTGTATATATATATATATATATATATATATATATATATATATATATATATATATATATATTTATATATATATATATATATATATAAATATATATATATATATAAATATATATATATATATATATATATATATATATATATATATATATATATATATACATATATATATATATATATATATATATATATATATATATATATATATATATATATATATATATATATATATATATATATATATATATATATATATATATATATATATATATATATATATCCATGATATATTTTAAATTCGAAAAAGGCGGAGTTGTGTTTTAAAAGTGTGAAAACTCATATAAACGGGTGTGTAAATAAAGTCGCCAATAAAGCTTATACGTACCACACATACGATGAAGTCGGTGACACGGTTTCTCCGCCGAGTGCTGACGACATGTTATTTTTTATACGAAACCCATTACTCGTGTACTATCACCTTAATGCGTCAAATTCCCTTTTAAATGGAACAAGTCAAAAGACGTTCGCGATGAAAAATGCGTAAAATGCTCTGGAGGTAAAGTTACGTAATTTGCGGACGGGATAAGATCGTCGTGGATAGATGAGTGTGGAAAAAAATATTGAAAGAAGATTGTCGGCCTCGTTGTGAAAACTCCAGGTGAAGGTCTTATATCGATCAAACCCCAAACCCCGAACCGTAGCCAACCCCTAGCCATTCCTCCCCTAGGTGGCGCCTACCCTCGGCCTTGTCTTCTTCTATCACATAAATAGCCACAATCAAAGTTCAAGCCTACATTCCTACATACATGCACGATGAGCTGGTTTGCTGATTCTTGTACACGGTGCTCTAGAACATGATGTAATATAAATATATTTTCTTTACTGCTCATAAAAAAAACATAATTATCATACTACAAAGGAAATTTTATTTCCAACTAGTGAACAAAATAGGGTTGGTTGTTGAAATATAAAAAAGTCCAAACAACATGTTACTATTTAAATCGTAGACCGATTTTTCAATCTAAATAATTTTTAATTTAAGTTTTACTAACTAAATACCACTATTTTATAAAATCTATTGTGACACATGTTTCAATGCATTCCGCATCATTTTGAAACACCATTTTGATGGGGAATGCATCGAAACACGTTTTACAATAGATTTTAAGCAATAGTGGTATTTACTTAGTAAAACTTAAAATAAAAATTAAAAGATTTTACTATAAAGTAACTGTCGAATCAAAAAATGAAAGAATCCAAATAAATTATGATTAATGAGATTAAAATAATGATTTTTGAAGATTGTGATTTACCTGATGAGAAATTTGAATCAGGTAATATCTTTCGGAATTAATTCAATTCGTTATTAGTTATTCGTAAGAGGTAACCGAACATTGAAAACAATGCTTGAATCGTTGAAAGAAATGAGCTATTTCCAGACTTGTCATTTGTCTGAAATCGATAGTCTTTACCGACTAAAAATAGCCGAATTGTAACTTAATTATTTATTTCACAGACTTTTATGTGTAATTTCAACTAAATATAGGCGCTTTCATATACTTGTGTAGTTAAATGCATTAAACTAGAAAAGTCAATCATTTCAGCGGTGGAAAAAACGATTTCCTTTTTTGTATTTTTGTAATGCAATAGTTAACTTTTTTAAAAAACATCAATAAACTTTTAAGTAATTAATAAACTTTTGATCTATCTGTAAAAATGACACATTGGTGACATTATGGCGTCGTACGAAAGAAACACCTGCACTGGTGGAAGAAATGCACTGGATGAAGCTATAATCCGAGATCATCATACTATATTTTTCTTTACAAATACCTGTGGGGTACCTATATATCTCATTTTTCAAACAATTTTTCAGTTGTTCATCCCTCTAGCGGGCGAATTGAGAAACAATGACCAATGCGCACCCCAGTGCGTACGAAATTCGGTAGTGTGAGCAATATACTATAGTAAACTTAATTCCAAATTCGTACTTTATTAACTGTTATTATTTCGTTTGGCTGTGAAACATGGCACCTTACAAGGGCCCAGAGCAGCCGCTAAGCTTTGAGAAGAGGTGTCTGCGGAGAATTTTAGACGTGCGGTGGTTTGACTTTGTGAGGAATGAAGAGATAAGGCGTAGGACGCAGCAAATCTTGGTCACAACTGTCGTCAAGAAAAGGCGATTCAGTTGGCTTGGCCATGTACTCCGCATGCCTCGTGAGAGCCTTAATCAAGCTTGCCTCTTTTACAAGGCATCAGGTTCGCGCCGCCCAGGACGACCACTGCTGACAATTCGTCGGCAGTTCTCGTCAGAACTTCGGAATGCGGATCTGACTTGGGAGGATGCAAGGGAACTGGCAGCCGACAGAAAAGCCTTGAGACAGTTTGTGGAATCCATATGCTCCACCTAGATAGCAGATATGGTTTAATAATAATATTATTTTGTTTGTAAGTAAAAATAACACTTGACACTGGCAGAAACATCCCCTCACTGGGTGACTGCTAAATAATAATAAATAAATAAAAATATAAATAAAATTTATATTGGTTAGTAAAATCATATTTGTAAATAGTAAATTTCGGTAATCCACTTCATATCGTTTATTCTGTAATCCCGTTGGTACAGGACACCGGGTATAATGCTTGCCAGACTTGTACATACCTGAAGAGCATCGAGTAACGTGAGCCAGGAGTGTTTACTAAGGACTGAAGGAAAATACGTTTTGTAAGGGTTCACTCACGTAAAATACTTTCCAGTTCCGTTATTAGAAACATCAATAGCTTCCTCTCCGAACCACTTGCAGATCAAACGGTTTATGTAATGACAAGCACTTACGTAAATTCAAAGAGGCCCAGGCGTTTATATGCTATATCCAAACACATTCGCATCAATAAAATGGTGATATAAAATAATTTAAAGTTTGAATTTAGGGTGAAATTAAATAAAAACTTTACAACAAATATTTAAATTCCCTAAGTTCGTGTAAATTAAAAAATTTGCTTAGATTATTTATAAAAGAGACAGATTTAAGTTCCTTTTTCATTTAGAACATGATCGCTAGCTTTTTACTTTTTTACTTTGTCATCTTTTTTATGTTTAAGTTTTAATTAAAAAAAATAAAAAATAAAAAAATTGCTCACTGAGAGTCAAGTATTTTTATTTTAATTTTTTTTTTGTATTTAATTTAAGTTTTTTGTATTTTGTATTAACTAATTATACTTAGAAACCTATACCCTTATACCCTGTACTATGACTATTTATTTTGTATACCCACACACAGGCCATGCCTTTGTGGGATCTTTTTTTGTATTTATTTTTATTTTTTATAAATATTTTTTGTTTTTGAATTTATGTAATGCAAAAGAATTTTAAATAAAGAAAAAAAAAAAAAACGGATGTGGATTATGGAAGTATGTAATGATATTATCACTGATTTTATTGACAATAATATCTTCGTAAAGCCTCTATTTTAGAGGCTTATCTGCATGAAGGATAGTTAGGAAAGGGAAGGTAGATGTTAAAAATACATCACAATCGCCCAGACCAATTGAATTGAAATATTTAATATTGAATGAGTGAGGAAAGAACGGTAAAACAAATTTATGAGGCGAATGTAATTGGGAAAAGAAGCGGAGGAAGACCGAGAAAAACATGGCTCGATCAGGTATGCCAAATACTTGAAATGGGTCAGGTTAGGAGTCGTAACAATCGGCGGGTATGTATGAGGAGATGCATGAACGTGGAAGAGGCGAAGAATGTTTGCAAGGACAGAGTGGTGTGGCATTCTATTCTCTCTGCCTACCCCTGCGGAGAAGTAGCGTGATGGTTAGTTAGTTAGTTAGTTAGTTAATATCTTCAATTTTAAATTTTGTAAAATTGGCAGACAAACATAGTTGGGTAGACGATCAACTATAAAACTAGAGTCGCGAGTTCGACTCACGCCAATTGAAAAATGAATACATGCAGAAGTTTGGGTATTTACAGGCTGTTTGACTGCTTGCTGTCAATCATGGTTAGAATGGTGAATGTTACACGTGTGTAAAGTGATAACTTAACCAGCTTATGACAGGTTATAATAAATAAAAGTTATTTCTCAATCTTCTTAATTAAATATTTATTTCATACAGCCCTGGACCCGGAAGCGCAGAACTGCTTAACCATAAAGATAATACTGCTTTGATCCAATGCAGTACAATATGCACCATCGAGTGCGAATAAGGAATATAATAAATATATTATGTACATATACATTTTTTGTAAAGGGGACATGGATTTTGGTTATATCTTATTTTTCCGGGAGAAGCAATTAATATGCAAAATTATAATTACATGTTTATAAACCTGTATGTATATGTACCTTATAATAAATGTATGTACCTAAATAAATATGATTTGCTTTCAAATAATATTCATTATATTTACTTAGGATAAATAATATCGTTTTATTACTCGTCCATAAACGTTAAAGTTTTTCATATTATATTTTGACATCTCATCAAAGATGAAGAAGAATATGGAAGTCTGGGTATTTACGGGGCTGACGACCGTCATAGGCTAGTTTAAGTGATCACTTTACACACGTGTAACATTCACCAATTCTACCCATTATTGACAACCACACTACTCAAACTCTTGGAAGTTCTATATATATGAACCAATTTTGAAACATTATTCTTGAATCGCTAAAACTTCACTAGAGACATCTATTGGTGAGATGAAAAGAAGCTTTTTATTAAGCAGAAACTGTTTTTTTTAAGTTTTTCGTTTGAATCTTTAAAAAAAGTTGTTACTTAGTTTAATACTAAATATTCAAATACTTAAAAAGTTTTATTTTCATGGGGTAATTTTGAATATTAATTGATTGGCCGATATCCACAGTTGGGCCGATGTAAAACAATGGTGCCCTTACCCTACAAACCGAAATGAGATTGGAGAGCCCTAAGTTTCGAAAGAATTCTAATAAATTGAAAAGTTTTATCATTATCGCACTGGTCATATGATTCTCAGATAAATTTTCCGTCCGGCAGGCCATAAAGAAGAAGAAATCGTGCAAAGGAGATATGTTCGAAAATTCAATTTTCAGAAACCCTCGGAGAAACATTTGTCGAAATTTCCGAGGCGCTTACAACTTTCACGGCCTTTGGGAAATATGAGACATCAAAGAAAAATATAATATTTCTTTAAATAACCTAATGATTTTTCATGAAACGTCGATATAGGAAATATCGTGTTTAATATATACGAGTAGGTACCACGAGTTCTATTTCAAGAAGGATATTGAACCTTGAATAATATTTGTCTTTATACACGTGTACATATACAATTCAGTACACGTACAAACATGTGTGTATATATTTTTTCCAACATCCACAAAATTACGATTAATAAAAATGTACCTTCATTTGATTTTACCGTGCCGAGGGAAGTTTTTTGTCTATTGTGAGTCATGCAATTTTGTATGAAGCGGCCGAATGATACGATCTATTTCAAAGCAACCCATCTAAACTGTCCAAAACACATAACTCTTTTATCCATAGTTTCAAAATCCGGTGTCTAGGTAATCGGAGGGCATGTATGACTAGATGAATAGACTCGAAGGACGCTAGGAATATATGTTTGTTAGCACAGAAGAGCGTGGCATTTTACTATATCTGTTGGGAAACGGCGTGATGGTAATTGTAGTAGTAGTAGTAGTAGTAGTAGTTATTTAATGACTTTAAGAGTATTGAAAGCAGCTTATATACAGCTATTTTGAAAAGTATTAAAGTTTACATAAATATAACCTTCAATTTTTTTAAATAAGAGATGAATAAGAATAACTGTTTAAAACTTTATAAAATAACTAAAAGAACTTTGTTTCAATCACTTTTTATTGGTACACTTTTTCCAACTGGTTTCGACAAGAACCTTGTCATCGTCAGGGTTTATGTACTAATTCTAAAACATTGAAATAGGTACTAATAGTTATTTATTCAAGAAATAACTGTTTTAACCTAATTTCTTTTATATCTGAAGATGGTTGCGTATGTCACATATAAACAAATGCTACATACCGTAAACAAAAAATTGATTTAATATATCTGAATACAGACCGAAAATGGGTAGGTACTTCTAAGTGAAATTTGAAATGATGTTACAAATTACGAAATGAAACATGGACCAAGTAGAGTCAATCTGTAATGTCGATTTTGTATTTATTTATTTATTTTTATTTGATTTGTTCGGGAATGGTACATCTTTACATTTTAAAAATTATATAATAAAAAACAGTTGCATTAACAATAATAAAAATTACATCATATTAACAAAAATAGTTACGTTAATAAAAATAAAACCAATTAAACAATACCACATTTATGTTATAATAACTATTAAAAACATTAAAAGATAAAATATAAAAAAAAAACATATTCAAAAAAGTGGGAATGTATGTGTGAGGAGGGGAGTAAAAGGGTAAGGGTATGGTATAAAAAATAGAATAAAAAAAAGAAACTATTAAAATTTCTTTTTCTGTAAGGAAACAAAATTGATTCAATAAAAATAACCTATTTCTTCTTCAAAGTACACAAATTTTTGGTGAATTAACATATCTGGATTCTTAGAATGCGAATTCCCTTTTTTCTATGTACCCAAGGGACTTGAATTCTAAGATAGTCATGTACTATAAGTCTTTTAAACAAAAGATAAACTGTGACTAAGATATAGAGTTTGAGGTCTGTAATAATTTCACTAAGCAAGAAAAGGTACAAGGAAGGTATTTAATTGATATTGTTAACGTATCTTCAAAATTTTAACCCGTCCTTTCCACGTATTTTATATCTGTCTAATTTATTTGTTTATTTAAAACACGATCATAAAATTCTTACCTTTCAAATGATCTTCCTGAAAAGCAGACGAATTATATTATTTAATCAGTTTCAACAACTTCATTAATCAACAACATTAAAGATTTTAAACGCGTCCAAATACTTGTTCACAAATTTTAATTATCTCCACTAAGGATCTTTTTTTACATTTTTGCCATCTCAACATTGATGAAGAAGAATATGGAAATCTGAGCATTTACAGGGCTTACGACTCGTCTAGACTGGTTAAGTTGATCACTTTACACACGTGTAACATTCACCAATTCTACCCATGCTTTGGGCGATAATCACTTAATTATAGAGGCAGACAAAAAGAAGATATGTATAATTCTAGTAAAAATAAATTATTATGTATTTTGTACTACACGGAAATGTTATGATTCCGAAACATCGAAATGTTTTGTATCCAATAAGCTCCAACAGATAACATTGTAATACTGTACTTTAAAAAAATATAATTAAAACAAAATATATTTAGGGCACTGTCTTTGTATTTCGCTTCCTAATTAGGTAGGCACTCAAAGCCTTTTGCCAATAATTATTTTAATGAAAGGAAATTCCGACTTGTTCGAGTATTATTTTATGGTATAATTAAATTTATTATTAAGAAAAGGGAAAATTTTCGAGACCAAAATCGAAGCATCTTTAAGGGCGAAAGAAATAGAATTGATGCCTTTAATAAAAAGCAATGGCAACATTACAAAGCGAAATAACCCAATACCAAAACTATTAACCTTTTTTTCCCGTAAAAAGTACCTAATCAGAAGCGAATGAAAACATTTGCCATTAGTTTGCCATACAACCGTACATACATATATGTTTCGTATATTGCAGGTAGATACGAATAATTAATATTGACAATATTGTATTTGAATAAGATAGAATCGAGTTTTTTTTTAAATAAGTAATTAACTAACCTTCATGCCGCTTCTTCTTCACGGTCATTCCACAGTCATACGTTCCACATGTCCAAACCATCTCAACACACCTTTCTTAATTGTATCGATAGTGCTTATCCCAGCCTTGCATTAATTCTTTATTTCACCATTCGAACATCTTTCATTCATTGTTTTGCCGCATATTCGTCGTCGAATACAATTCACTTATTTGAATACAATTTAATTGATTAAAAATAAAAATCAGTTAAAAAAATAATACGATCAGGTATGCCAAATATTTGAAAGCGGTCCGGTTAGGAGTTGAAATAATCGACGGGTGTGTATGTATGAGGAGATGCAAGAATGTGGAAGAGGCGAAGAAAGTTTGCAAAGACAGAGGGTGTGGCGTTCTATTCTCTCTGCCTACCCCTGCAAGGAAGCGGCCTGATGGTTAGTTAGTTAATAGGGCTACTAATTTAAGTTTAGGAAAGCTGCAAGAACACGTTGCCGATAACAATTTTCCAACAAAGATATCATATTTGGGTATTTAGGAATTCAAATTCCGCGTGCGTTGGCCAACTTTTAACGTAAACAAGGCCCAAAGAGAATCTACTTAGTGGGTTTGTACTTTGGTCTTGATAGGATTTACACCGCACCCAAAGGCTTATTATAAACAACCATAGCATCGTTTGAAATGGGTACTAATCGCTCCGTAGGTATAAGCATTCACTAACTACGTTAACCAAAAACTACGGGTTTTATCCTTAATCACCACCTAATCCCGCAATTCGTGGACTTCTCTTATTTCAATAACAAAATATACTCAATACAACGAACGTTTTATTGGATTGGAAAGTAAAATAAACCTTTAATCCATGATGTAATGTCTTACTTTCTTACCTTATCAAATCTTTAATTTGACCATTTGCCCACTTCTACCAAATTATTTTCTTAACATATTTATTAGAACTTGGTCCTAAAAGATTAAAAAATTTCTAAATTAACATCAAATATTTGATTTCACCATTTGCCCACTTCTCCCAAATTGTTTCCTAAACATATTTATTAGAACTTGGTCATAAAAGACTTCAAAGTTTCTTTAAGCACTATTAAAAAACTAATAATCAAATATTAATACAAATATTGTATCGATACATAAAAACCAACATAAAATGCCTTTTCGGGCCCATTTTTGTTGTTGTCTTGAATTTCAATATTTTGTGCCAATATCGATATTCCCTTACGAGTGAAGATAAAATATATATACCTATCTACCTACCTATGATTATTTTGCAAACAAACGATTGTTCAAACGCAACAGAAAAGAGTTTTTAAGGTTTATTAATTTAAATATTTACCACGTATACGCATTTATGAGATTCTAAGACAGGTCAATAAATGCCTGAATAAAATCTGGAAGAATAAGCACATGAAATTGAAAGCAAAGTAAAAATATATAAGACATGTGTAAAACCGATTGCCGTTTATGGGTACCAGAGCAGACACGGCGAGAACCAAATCTCTTCCAAAAACTTCAGAAATGAGGACATCGAGGTGTATAATCGGAAAATATTAACTACATACGACAAATTTCGATATATAATACTATCCGCAAACAAACGCCTTTTCCGGCAAACTTCCTAACAATACGAATCGATGACCTTGGCAAATTGAAACCGGTTATCTACGTATATCCGTGACCTCAAGATATTAATGCCACCGGAAAACAAAATAATTCATTTTACTTTCAACCGAAAGTAAGTCATATTAAATATATCATGCGTAGTTTCTCGTTTAGAATCAACGCCCAGGGCATAGATTACATTTTTATTGAAGTCAGGGACGTGAATTCCATATAGGCAGAAAAGCAGTGCCTATCCTAAATTACCCGCGTGACATATAAAAACGCAACCAGTACCTAGCCTTCCTTACTAAGTAGTACCTAGCGTACCTTACTGCCATCCCTAATTCCAACATTTACTTTTCTACTATTCAGAAAAAAAAACAAAATATTTATTGATTTTCGTTTCTATACAGTACTTGTTGATAATATAGACCGATAACCAGTTTCAACTTGCCAAAGTCTTTGAAACAAGAGTCCATAAGTAAAATAAAATTATCTACACAATGTAGTTAACGAGTTGGAAATCCCTATGGAATACCTATCCAGAAGTAAAATAAAAGTTATCTTCACTACCGTCCTTGAGCAAAGATGTTTACGTAGTGGGAATCTACTTATAATTATAAGTAAAATAATGATCGAGTAAGGTATTATTTACACAGTTCGCATTAGTGTTTATTGCTGCAGAAAGTCTTACTAGAATGCAGCAAAAGTTAAGCTCTGTGCAAATAATTATACGGGTACGAGAAATAGTTCGTTAGCACTTAAGGGATTAGAGAATACAATAACCCATTTAAGCAATGTTCGTACAAAAATAATCTTCTTTGTGTAGCATACTGCGCCTTTCTCTATATTCTACACCAATGGTACTCAACCTTTTATTTCTTCGGGCCACATACACATATTTTTTAAGTTACAACAAAAAAGTTGCAACACTATGCTGGTATGACGAAAAAATATCTTGGAACACCTCCTCCCCCCTTTATAAAACAATTTTGTGATTTAAAATTTGTAAACAAAAACAAAATAATAAGTGTACATATCATTTCTTAAATGTTTTTCGCAGATACTTTGGCACATTTTATAAACTTTATAAAATTATAAAACTTTGTTTTAACCACTTTTTTATATATTATTTTTAGGATTTTTGAGGAGTGTATGGAACTTTTTTGGTAAGGGAATGTAATTAATTATGAGTATTTTAATATTTTTAATGTTTTAGAATTTAATAAACCCTGATGATGACAAGGTTCTTGTCGAAACCGGTAGGTTAAAGTGTACTCATAATAAAAAAAAAAGTGGTTAAAACAAAGTTGTTTAATTTTATAAAGTGTACAAATCCCTTATCAGCATACGGTTTCACAGCAAAATTATTTGGGCGCGTACTTTTCCCTGTCAAATATTTGTTTTCAGAATAGCAACACTCTTATACTAGATCTGATGTGGAACATGATGGCAATTCTCATCGGGTGTTACTATTTGTGCATCAAAGTTGAAACGAATGTACGAATTTTAGAATCCCAGATTTGATGATTTAAATCATGCTCCTGATAATAAATGTGTTTAGGGCCGCACATAAAAGCTTGGTGGGCCGCATGCGGCCCGCGGGTTGAGTATCGATGTTCTACACCCTGGGCATGAACTTCGGGTCGCATACCGATTAATGTTCCACGTTTCTACGTTTCTAAAAGCGGTTATTTGTAAACCCATTGTCTGCGCGGCCTTTCGTCGCCTCGCGCAAAAATAATAAAACTGTTTAATATCGTTCTGGACGTGTTCCGAGCAGTAATCATGTGAATACGTTCGCGGCATCAGGGAAATATTTATAAAAATGCAAACTGTGTGCAGTAGAATGAGTCATTTTTGTAAATATTGAAGTAAATGTATAACATTACATTTAAGTTTTGTACTGACATTTCTTGGTGGAACTGCTGATCAAATATAATTCATGTGGAAAAACTACAATAGAATAAAGTTGTTTTGTTCTTGCAATAGTATTTTTTTAAATTCATCAATGCAATACGTTTAGAAAGCTAACAAACTAACTCATCATCCAGAGAGAATAGAACGCCATACCAATCTGTTTATACAAACAATACTCGCTTCCTCCACATTCATGCATCTCCTCATACATACTGGTCAATTATTTCCAATGTCCTGACCACTTTTAAGTATTTGAAAAATGTACTTGATCATGCCAAGTTTTCATCGATATTCCTTTGCTTATATTACTAACAACATTCGCCTCATAATTTTGTTTTTCTTCACTCATTTGATTCATAGAATAAAATAACAACTTTGTAATTTTTTCCACATTCATTTTATTTGACCAGCAACTGGGTTTCGTCGTAACCGAGATCATCAGACTGATGGTGTCGGTTACGATGAAATCCGGTTGATGGTCAAATAAAATTCAAGTGGAAAAATTAAAAGTTGTTATTTTATTCTATAAAATGCAGTTCCACCAAGAAATGTCAGTACAAAACTTAAATCATTCGATTCACATAGCAAAACCACCTCAACACAACTTTCTTAATTTTATGGATAGTGCTTCTCCCAACCTTGCATTTTTTTCTAATATCACCATTCGAACATTAAATCATACAACGTTTTGCCGCACATTCATCTGAGAGAACGCATGTCGACTGCAGGCAGTCCACTTTCATCCTTCTTTAGGCAACACCATGCTACCCTTCCATACATTAGAGTTGGAACCATGGTGGGTTTTGAATGGGTCAAGTACTTCAGTAAATACAGTATCCTGTTTTTTTTCATAAAATTTTAATGAAGATTAATAATTTTACATTTAGCATGAGTATTTGCGAACTGTGTGTAGTTAATGAGATTAGAAATAAGAGGAGCAGCAGAAATTGCTAATGCAATGTTGCATCAACTAGGAAAGTTGTTTAAAACAAATCCTTTATTTTTATGTCATACGCACCCTACGTTACTGCATTACAGTTTTAAAGATTGCAATGAATAAAATATACATTCTGTCTTTTGAAATTTATCTAATATTGGAAATACTAGGTAAGTGTTAAAGTTAAAAATGTAATATAAAAAGTTACAAGTATTAGATAATGAAAGAATATTTCTTTATTTATGAAACTTCGTATACATAAAACAAGTAAATTGGTGGGCTTTTTGCATAGAATCAATATCTTTCAACCAATCAAAAACAGACTTTTGATACGTATGAATCCTATACGGCTGTTGAAATTAGAAGGCAGATGGTGTTTGTATTGTATATAAGCATAAAAAATACAAAATTTCACAGTGTAAATGAACAAATAATAACAATAATTAAAATGTAACTTTGTTTTAAAATAAATATATATTTTTTTTTAAACTTAAATATGATGTCTACCGGTTTCGAAGCAAACCGCTTGTTTATCAAGACTTAGCGTCGAAACCGGTAGACATTATAATTAAGTTATTATAAAATATTTATAGTCATTTTAAAACAAAGTTACATTTTAATTATAAAATGGGAAATCTCAAAGTTAGTACTTCAAATAAAAAATAACAAATTTGTAAATTAATTCAACTGTACAATGATAATAATAAGGAAAGCAAAGGAAGAAGGATCAAGTAGGGGTTGAGGGGGAGTAATAGAGAGGTAAATGAAACCAAAGAGTAATGATACGATGAACAGTTATAGTGATACGATTGGTTTAGCGGAAATAAAGAAAGCAATGGTGAGGAATTTTGGAAAAAAATAATATAAATCTAATTTTATTTTGAGAATTTATATTCATTCGCATATCTTGGTCTTAGAATGTGACTAAATTTAATAATTTAAGTGTGTGTTCACATATTTTCATTTTTTTTTGTTAAAGTTTGGGTAAGTGCGTACCTACTTATTGGAGAAAACCGTGCTGCGTGATCGGCATATCGCGCGCTGATTGGTTAATCCGTTTTCCTAGAAATTCAAATGGACGGTTCCAATAGATGGGTTTAACCGTAATATTTGTCCAAAAAAATCGTTAATTTTAATGCGTTTTTTTTAAATTTTAACATTATTTAATACATTCCACATTGAGAATTCTCTGTGTATAGTTTTTTGTTTGTAATTATAATAAACAAATTGTTATGTATGGTATGTCCGTCTCTGTAGTGTAATGGTCTGCACGCTCGGCTACCGTTCTGGAGGTCCCGGGTTCGATTCCCAGGGGGGGTAAAATAAATGTGAGTGTTTTTTTCACTGTAATATTTATTCAATATTACCCTGGACTGGTACATGAAGCGGAGGGCTGATCACCTTTCCTTCATGAGTAAAACGATCAAGATAACACTGCGTTTATATGACGCAGTGCCCTATGCACCATTGGGGGTGCGGATAAGGGTTTTATTTATATTTTATGTATGGTATCATGTACCTCATGGGACTAGTACACATTAATAATGAAATAACACAACCTAGTACGAGCACATGTATGCAATCATGAGTGTGATTTCTATCAAATCATACCTACTATTCATTCTCAATTTCCATTTCAATGTAGCAGTAATGTAACCATAAAATATATTCCTTTCATAGACCCAAGATCTGGAGCACTGGACTCGTTACAATGCCTTTATATAATTCATGATCAAGATAACACTGCGTCAATCCGGTGTAGTTCAGTATGCAGCAGTTGGGTACGGACAGCGGTTGAAAAAGAAAAAAAAATAGTAAAAAATTATATGTGGCATTCTAGGGTCTAAAGTACTAAGGGTTCAAATGAACAACTCGTATGTCTCGCAACCTCATGTGCTTACTATTGTATATTATATAAATAATAATGTAACCGTCCTTGTAGATATAATTACATTTACAAGCTCCTAAATTTTCAATCTACTTCCCGGAAGAGACCAAATACGCCCACATAAAAATTGAAAAATCTAATAAAATAACAATTGCTTTAATATAAGTCTTAATCACTATTATGACCGATAGTAGGAAAGGTAAAATAAAGGAAAGTACATTTCTCACCGAACGAAGGGATGTAAAATATAATTTTAAATTATTAATCTCTATTTGATACTTAATAACGCGGAAGAACTCAATATTTAAAAAGTTATCATCATGAAACACTTCCTTTTAAGTTCACATTTAAATTACTCTCATTATTCGGTAAACTCAAAACATGCTGCTGCTTTTCAACAAAAAGACAATAAATGCGTATTTATTGTAGTTATCAATACACAAGTTTGATTAATCATAATATTGATCATATTTATTCATTTATTAAAACAACGAAGTACAAAGTAATGTTTTCAATTTTGGGGAAACAAGAATAATTACATAAATATCTGATTCATATATTTATTAAGTTTGCAATAAAGGTACAAACTACAAAATAATTTTCTGAAGAATTTTTTATATTAATTCATTGATTTCTTTAGATATCTTTGAATATTCGTTATTTCGATATATCCACTTACTTATAAGCTTGTACGTGTAGGTATGCGGTAGATAGGTACTACAAAGCTATATTATTGCAGAATCGCATTTTTGCAAAGGGCATTGATTCCTTTTTACTCCGTAAGCGACGTGCGCAGAGATCTGTTTTACCCACTGGAAACCAGCGCCGTAAATTGCATATGGCCGCTTGGTTTCTGTTTATGTCAATAAATATTTTGTGTGTAAGTTTCTCGGGAGTGGTGAATATAAAGACTGAAAACTATTATAACTTAGTGTTACGAATTGTTTAATGTATTTAATATAACGAAATGGTTAAATGTGTAAACCAGAAAATGATATCTTTGGTTTTAAATACATTTGTTCAATAGGTACGTATTTCGTTTCTTCAAATATTTATCATTTTTATCGGCCTTCGAAGTCTGTTTTATGCAATAAAGACGTTAAAAATTGGTCCGTATGCTGTTGAATTAAAAACCCTATAAGTTTGATGTTATAAAATAGAGTTTTTCGTGTATTATTTGTAAACATACATACTCCTTCAGACCAGTTTGAAAATATTGATGTTTTTTCTTATTTCTGAGATTAATTATATGTTCACGAAATAATCTAGCCCGAAAATAAAAAGAAAACACTATTTTATATGATATTTTAAATTGAATAGACTAGTATTCTTTCCATCCATCTTTAGAGATGACCAAACATTAATATATTCTCTTAGATTGAACAAGTGATGGTAAAAATTAAATAGTGCATTGTAAATTATTGTTTTTAGTATTGATTTGAAAGAAAAGCATAACTATTTATCTGAAAAAAATATACTTTTAATTCAGAAAAATTATGACTGTTAAAACATCTATAGATTACAAGTTACTGTTATCCTGTCATATAAAATATATTTTAGATCTAGTGGTTTTTGTATGGAGTATATCCCTTGAACCTTGTTGTAGAAAAAGGCCATATAATTCAGGGAGTGCCTGTTGAACTAACTTACATATTGTAATATTCACATCAGTTTTTATAGGTGTACTATTGTTCAATAGGACAAATTAGTAGCTGTCTCAAAATTTTCATGTGCAGGGATTTTGTGATGCTCCAAACTTGCTTTTGGATAGTACTTGCTCACAATAACTCATGAAAGCATTCTAGTTTTTGTAAAAATACTGGCAAAGAAATAACATAAATTTATCCCATCAAATGGCGGTACAGCTGTAAATTCTACTAAAATTGTAGAAAAGTAAGACGTCTTATTACATTTTTAACAGGTTTAAATGTGGGTTTAAATAGGAGTTAGAATTGCAATAGGTTAAGTGAAAAAATCAAAATGTATTTTTAAAAAAGAAGTTTCTTGAAAAAGTTTCTTGAAAAGTTTCTTGATTTATCGGGATGGAAGTAAAAAAAATAACAATTTAGTGATGATTGGAACAAAATCACATCTTCGAATCTCTGAGATGAAAACTCTTTGATCTATAACCGGAAACACATTGCGAGACCGCGTAAGAAACACTGATATCCGAAGCATGTGTAAGACGGAAGATGTTGTGAGGTGGGGACGACAACGAAGGCGATACTGGAATGAGCATGCAAACAGAATATCAGATGACAGACTTCCACGTAACGCCCTTCAAGGAAACCCTGAAGGACGTAGACACCTCGGCAGATCTCCAAAAAGGTGGAGAGATAGCCGGGAGTCAACATCCCAAGAGCGCCAGGCGGAGGCACAGACAGATCCTGAGGATCTATAAAAAGAAGAAGAAGAAGAATGATGATTAGTGGAAATCAAATAGGCGTACTTTGTGCTTATAAAATAATTACTTACAAAGAGATTGTTACATTTATTATATGTTTTATCTACTATTTTATGCTACGTGGTATCTTGTAATTCTTATAACTTGTAGTCCTCCAATCATCCAAAACTTGTCAATTCTAAATGAGATTGTTCTTAAATGAAATCAATTCTAGACATTTTTCCATTATTGCGTTCCAATTTCTGCTTGTAATTATTTTTTGACATCTCATCAAAGATGAAGAAGAATATGGAAGTCTGGGCATTTACGGGGCTTACGACCGTCATAGGCTGGTTTGAGTGATCACTTTACACACGTGTAACATTCACCAATTCTACCCATTATTGACAACCACACTACTCAAATTCTTGGAAGTTCTATATATATGAACCAATTTAGAAACCTTGTTCATGAATCACTAGAACTTCACTAGAGACATCTATTTTATCTGCTTGATAAAATTTAATACATAGCATAATTTTGTAATATTAATACTATCATCATATTTTGCAATGAAATTTGGTTTGGCATTCTTGATTTTCCGAATACATCGCTCGCATTCTATCAGAGCATCTGACAAAATCATATTAAGTAACTAACTAACTAACCATCACGCCGCAGGGGTAGACAGAGAGAATCGAACGCCACACCACTCTGTCTTTGCAAACATTCTTCGCCTCTTCTACATTTATGTGACGATTATTACGACTCCTGACCCGACCGCTTTCAAGTACTTGACATACCTGATTGTGCCGGGTTTTCCTCGGTCTTCCTCTGCTTCTTTTTCCAACTACATTCGCCTCATGAATTTGTTTAACCGTTCTTTCCTCACTTATACGTTCTGCATGTCCAAACCATCTCAACACACCTTTCTTAATTTTATCGATAATATTCATCTCAGCCTTGCATTCTTTCCTTATTTCATCATTCGAACATCTATCAAACATCGTTTTGCCACACATTCGTCTAAGAGATCGTATTTCGACTGCATTCAGTCTGCTTTATCATATTACCTTAATCATCCAGGAAATATGTGGTGGCGAGAACAAATTGAACAATTTTGTTTTCCGGGTTTTTAGAATTTTTATTTCATATGCCAGATCTGAATTTAAAAATTCGTTCCCCTAGTCTATGCTCTCCTTCAAAGCATAAATCGAATTGTGATAATATTCTGTAATATAAATAAACGTAATTTGTTGAAATTATTACATAAGATGACCACAGTCTGATTATTATTATTTATAAACATACGTTATCTTCACTTTTCGCTCAACAGTTATTAGTTAGAAAGTTGTGCTCCGAGGAGAGTTTAAAAAAGTATATTCTCACAGTAAATATATTAAAAATATTGAATTCAATCTATGTAAGTAAAATATAGTCAATAATTAATTAAATAATTGATTTACGGCACAAAAATATCCTTTGTATGTATATAATACTTCTCATGTGATTTTTCCAACATGGCAAAAAAATTATTTGCCGAATAGAAGATTGAGAAAACTAATTTTTAAACAGGGTTATAAAGGAGACTCCAAATTTATTATTATATCTATTGGGTGAATTACTAAAGGTTATGGAGGTCCGCCTCCGTAGTGTTATGGTCAGCGCGCTCGGATACCGTACTGAATGTCCCGGGATCGATTTCCTGGAAAGGGGGGGTGAAATAAATTAGAGTGACTTTTTCGCTCTAATATTTATTCAATATTACCCTGGACTGGTACCCGAAGCAGAGGGCTGATCGCCTTTCCTTCATGTGTTAACGATCAAGATAACACTGCGTTTATATGATGCAGTGCCCTATGCACCATCGGGTGTTGATGAGTGTTTGAAGAAGAAATTACTGTGAAAATAACAATCTTTTATTTGAGTAGACATTTCCTGCAATAAAATTAAAATGTAACGTTGGATGTAATGTTCATTTAATAACAGAATGCATGTTTATGTACATTTTAATAACAAATGTTAGAACATTCGATAAGATCATTGAATATAGAGCGTGTTATTTAAATTTTCTTTTGTGACATTAAGTATTTATAGATTGACCTCTGAAACCATACTCACTGATTACGCAATTAATTTAATACATCTCGCTTGTAATTCATTGGTCGTTATGATAAATCAATTGTCATTAGAAAAGTTGTCACCAAATTGTGTGCTGATTTTTTAATTTTAAAATTTTGTATTCTATTTAAACGTTTTTTGGGTTTAATCTAGAAATGTAAGGATTTTTTTATTTTTTATTATTTGATATGCTTACAAAAGTTTTTTTTTAATAATTTTAATTAGATTCCTAAACATTTCGACTTACAATCTTAAAATTGATAACCCAGTTCTCTCCAATAAAGAGGCTGACTGATCTCTTGTGCTTAGACAGGGACTGACCCTTTTTCTTTCTTAGATTCACATGTATAAAATTCATTTAATTAATTTTAGCATTCTAATGTCTTAAATTTTGTATGTCTGTAGGAAGGTTGTTGAAGTACTCAGTTCACAAATATTTAAAATCCTGTTGGAATTGTTTGTTATTGCATTTTGGTATTGTAAAGTCATGTTTAAATATCAAAGATGAACTTTTATGTACATTTAAGTAATTTTCACCCTTAAATAGTTGGAGAATTGCTGTTTTTTTTTGTATTTAAATAGTTTCTACTTTTGGTAAATAATAATTTTTATGAATAGGTTTTTTTCTTTTTAAAATTGTTTTAATTATTGTTCTCTAACTGTTTTGATAGGGTTCAAGGTACATCAATATTATGCAATATTATTCAAGGTTTGGTCTGATCAGCTCAGCCTAATTTGCACACCCAATATTATCTCACAGTGGTGACCTCACCTGTGAGTGGTCCATCAACTCGGTATTTAAATTTATGATGGTCTACCGCTGCAGACATAAGTATAAAGAGTTAAAGTGAATCTCTGGTCTGCTAGAATTTGTATATGTAAAATGATTTTAAACAGGGTAATCAATTTAAATTTTGAATCGAGTGCATACTTGATTGAATTTCTCAGATATTTGTAGCCATTTAGATATCAGCTCTTATCAGCTTCAGGCCCTGATGATGGACGTAATTACTAGACTGTAATGCTATTCAAAACATTAGTTAAAACTGATTATGTTACATGGTATGATGTAGTTTGAAAAATTACACTATTGGCGTGGACCTTCAATTGATCCATAGTTGTATTGATTATGGTATGTATTGAATTCCAAATGATTTAATTATATTTTGTATTTAATATGGTTTACGTAGAGTTTTCCTAGTAGCATTTTGAACCCTGGGAAATACAATACACTAGGGCAGTAGTTCTTAACCTGGGTTCGATCTAACCCCAGGGGTTGGTGAGTCAGTCTCCCGGGTTTGGCGGAGGTCAAAACACACCCGACTTATTGTACGATAAATGAAAAATGATATGACGTACAATATATTCATGTATCCAATAGATCAAAAATATTATTTGAATGAAATATATCAAATATTATAAAAAATGACACGAAGTACGATGCATTCATTTATCCAATAGATCTAGTTTATTATTTGAAAGGAATATATCAATCTAGCAATAAATTTTTCCAGTTAACCACCCTACCTTGGGGTTATTTTCAGGCATATTTTTTACATACAAGCAACAAAATCACGTTTGTTGTCACGAAATATTGTCAGGTGTGAAACCTGACAAAACTTAGAGTATCCGGTACGCATTAAATATTTTTGGAACAGATATGTTTTCTCGTGCGCGTAGGTAATACGGGTTAGTGCGGAATGGTGAAGAAAAACGGCGTGTATCACATAGGTTCGTTTGTGTAGGGCAGTTAAGGGTTTGGTGAACGCGCATATGCTGGTGGTGTTCGTTACCTCCAACACGGTTAATAACCAATGCACTAAACTTTACTGACCCTAATCCACCCACAGAAATAAAGATGTTGAAGTCTAACTAACTAACTAACCATCATACCGTTTCTCCGCAGGGGTAAGAAGAGAGAACAGAATGCCACATCACTCTGTCTTTACAAAATTCTTCGCCTCTTCCAAATTCATGCACCTCCTCATACATGTCCCCTGATTATTTTGACTCCTGACCCGACCGCTTTCAAGCATTTGACATACCTTATCATGCCCAAGTTAATTGAATTAAACATAGAAATTTTCAGTATATCCATATACATTATTCTTAATTGCGTGTTTTCGGGGACAGTATTATGTATTGTTGATAAAAAAAATTCTAATTTATTTTAAAATGAAGGTAATGTGCTGGCACATCATTTCTTCACGTCTATTACTTACTTTCATTCCAAATTTATTAAAAAATAAATGAGTATTTGAAGAAGGGTGATTTATTGGCTGAGGGTAGTCTGTTGAATTCCGATAGACGATTGTACTTTTTAGATGCCAAAATACCACATTAGAGTGAGCTTCTTCGACCACCTTTTCTCATTTTTTAACAAAGACTACTTCCACATCGTCACATATCATGTGGAGTGTAGACGGCAAATATGTAAGCATTTCATAAGCTTTATTTTTTATGAAAATGTGTTATTAACTTTATTTATGTTTTATCAATGCATTGTTGGGAAATGATATTACATGACTTACAAAAATGTTAACCATGCTTACATCATTATCCTTAATAAATAAATAAAAATTTGGTTTTCGTTATGACATCTGTTTTGTCTCGTCGTTGATTCTTCAAACCCATGTCTTTAGATATTACACTCTGGTTTATGCTGCATAATATAACGTTTTTTGATCGGTTAGATGATATTATTCACAAATAGAAAATGTAAAATGGTGTCAGTTAGCTTGTTTCTTACACAACACTGTTGCAAATATTGTTCACATTTTTTTTTCTTCGTAAGACACCTAAAAGTTGTTACGTTATGATAGACAATAATCCATATTATAAGTCAAAACGGGTTGAATTCATGCTGTGTGAATTTTTTGCTACATTCTTGGTCTTAGCATTTCTTTCAATGAAATAATTGGTAAAGTAATAAATTTGTCATATATATAGGGTCCGCCATCTAAAGTTTTTTTTTTCAACTAGTGCTTATTTCGTGAATGGTAACACTTAGCTCATGTCTGATTTGACAGATAATTAGTTTTATCCTTCCGCTGAGCGAATATGGTTGTGTATACGCTTGAACAACGCTGGGAAATATTGCGACATTACTTTGAAAATCATGGTAATGTTGCAGAATGTGTGCGAAAATTGCGTACGGTTTTTGGAAGAAGAGAAGCACCGTCAGCTCCGTATGTTCGTTATCTTGTGAAAAAAGTGAAAGAAACTGGCATCCTCATCGATAAACCAAAGCGTGAAAAGCCAAAAACAGTGCGTACACCCGAGAATATCGATGTTGTGGCAGAAAGTGTGCGTGAAGCGCCATCAACATCAATTCACCGTCGTTCTCAACAATTGAACATTTCGGAGACATCATTGAGACGAATTTTGCATAAAGACCTTGGTATGACGCCATACAAAGTCCAATTGGTTCAGGAGTTGAAGCCAACTGACCATCCAATGCGTTTTCGCTTCGCTGAGTGGGCCTGCGATCGACTTACAGAAGATGCCAATTTTGCCAAAAAAATCATCTTTTCGGATGAAGCTCATTTTGATCTTGGCGGGTATGTAAACAAGCAAAATTGTCGTATTTGGGGCACAGAAAACCCGCACGCATACATTGAAAAGCCGGTACACCCAAAACGAGTCACTGTTTGGTGCGGATTTTGGTCCAGAGGCATAATTGGGCCATTTTTCTTTGAAAATGAGCAAGGAGTGGCCGTTACAGTCAATGGCGATCGTTATCGGGCCATGTTGAACGGATTTTTGTTCACAAAAATTGAAGAGGAGGATATTGGCAACATTTGGTTTCAACAGGACGGCGCTACGTGCCACACAGCCGAAGCTACACTCGATGTTTTGCGCCCTGTTTTTAAAAAAAAAAAGTCATTTGGCGGACCCTTTATTATGGTATTTATTGTATTATTATTAGTATGATTTAAAAAATAAAGATTAATTATTTTCTTTTACTTCTCTTTACAGACTGAATTGCCCCTAGTGCCTAAGCTGAGACATCGAAGGCGGACGGTTGGCATCTTTAAACGTAAGTTCAATTTATTTCTATTACAACTTGTCTTTTCTTGTGGCCACATAACAAGATTATGTGCTTATTTTAAATAAAAAGCTTATTTTTAACTCCTTATTGGAAAATATGTATTTCTCTTCATCATAACAAGTACTATCTTTTTACGTGGCATTAGGAGTAATGAAATAAACTGAAAATTGTTATCACAACACAGATACTCGATAGGAATTTGTAAAGTGGTTTTGTAAAATAATAATTTATATAGCGCCATCTATGAGCATCGTGAGAAGTTCGCTTTATAAGAGCTTTCGTGTGTCTAGAAAATATGGTTTGAGTTTGGTTTGCGCCTAAACTACTCCCGAATGGTTTGAATCTAAGAATGTAAAATGGCGTTCTGGTGTATTTTGTCGCTAGGTGGTGATGGTTTCATAAAGTCTTTCATAGATGGCAGTATATCGGTAGTGAAGTTTCTTAATATTTTACGAAAAAGTTATTCGAATATTCGATAGGTGACAATGGAGTGCTTTATTTAGGATATGAAAATAACACGATTATGTTTATCTAGTGAAATAATATTTAAAAAAAAAAATCCCTATGCACACTCACATGAGGTACTGTATAGGAGTGATATATATATTTGGTGCTACTTTGGAGAGGAAATGAAGGAGGATAGTAAAAGGGAAGTTAGGGGAGCAGAATAGTATTGATGGCATACCTGGACTCGTATGTACCTGTACCCAGTCGGGGTTGCATACCTGTACTCTTGGTAGCTTTTGTAATTTGGACACAGCTAATTTTTACTCAATAAATATTTAATTACTACAATATATAGCCACAAACAACACCTTATAATCTCATTTTTTGATATTTGACAATGCGATAGGATTTGGTAACATTTTTTTCTGGCGACATTTTTATTCGCCGATGTAAATTTTAGTAATCGACTCGGCAATATAAATTTTCCGAATCATGTGACTCGAATGAATGAATGAATCGAATACCTTGATTATTTTCATTCGAATTATCTCTAATTGTTAGAAGTATGTATTTCCGCCCTCATAGTTTATTGGTCACCTCTTACCGGTTAGTGCGTACTTGGTTACCATGCGTTATTCCCGGGTTTGATTCCCAGAGGGGTCTAAATTAAAAAATATATAAGTTTTTCTCCATTATATATTTTTTGCACTGGACTGGTCGGTACCTGGAGCGCACAATTGATCACCTTCTCTTCATGTATTTGACGATCAAGATAACACTACTTATATTCGATGTAGTGCCATATGTACCATTAGGTGCGGACAAGGGTAAAAAGAAAAAAAATCAATGAATTTTTTGGATACGTTAACTGCGATTTTGATCCAAGTTTGAGCCGCGCACAAAATTTTAAAAATTGAATTATTAAAAAAAAATAATTCTGTAAATTTTTTATAAATTGGTTTATTATTATTATTATTTATTACTCAGAAATTTACCTAATTCCCGGAAGGGGATTTTGTCGCTGCGACCGATAAATTTTAATACTGTTTGTCTTTTTCGAAACGAATCACCAAGTTAAACAAGCTCATGTCGTCGCGATAAATAATTATCCTCTACTCGGTAAATATGAGAACGGACAATTTTTAATCGTTTATTTGGAATATTTTTCGGTCTTGTAAAGCACACACTACACTAACCCTTCGCTCCGCGTTCTCCATCCGCCCTAAGAAGATTCACGCGACTGCTTTATCTTACGGAATGGCTTCCGTCACGCCATCTCTAGCTTAACCCTTTCACGACAACTGGTTACTGCTGCTAACCACAAATTTAAAATAAATTGTCTAAGTGCCCCTACATGTTACTAGTCAAAACCATAGTGCAGTATGTGTTGCCAATGTAACATAAATAGTGCTTGTATAGATTTTATGTTGGTATCATTGTCTCGGAGCTTATTTCAGACGATTTATTGTGGCGATGTGCACATCGATGTGTCGGGATAATTATAGGTTATCTGTATCTTAGTTTATCAATTTTGTAAGGTTATTGAACGAAATAAACAAAATGACATGTGAAATATAGCGATAATAATATTAAAAATAAGTAGTGTATATTACTTCATATTTTCAAGAATAAATGCTTTTATTTATACTTTATAAAACATGGTCTTTGTTGCTAACTACCAGGCACACAATGTGTATTTTTATTTTTGTTGAGGGATAAATATTGTATGAATCTGTGTGCACAATTTTCAGTTGCTGTATACACTTATTTGTAAATAATTTCTAGAAATAAAAACGTGTTAAGTATTTTTTTTAATTCTGTCCTCAAAGGGTTAAACCTGACCTCCAGCGGCGGGTCTCGACCGTTCACAGGGATCGTAGCCACCGCCCAAAAAGAGAAAAATATAACGTCTTATAAATTTTCCACGTAAAATCCAGCACGGCGCACTTTGCTTTCCGAGCCTGCGGAATAATAAAATAAAAATATATACCGTGCATTAAGAGAGAGATATTTGGCCAAGACACGAACTACACTTAACCTGACTTGTTCCCTTCGCACACGATACTACCTTTTAAGATTTATCGCAGTAAAGTTGTTCAACGATTAATATATCGGTAGGTGTATTTCGGGTCTAATACTAAATTCCAAAGTACTCTGGGCATTTCATTAAGTACGTACTTTAATGCAAGAAAAATGCTCGAGCAAATCGCAATTTATGAAGAAGTATTGGAAGCTTTTAAACGTTGCTTTGAATTATTTGTGTAGTTGCATTTGTTTTCGTTTATAATCAGATATACAGTGGAACCTCTCATAACGAGCAACTCTCATAACATGCAAACATATCGACGTGCCTTACGTAAAGTGCTCTAACTACATTTTTGTCGATTTTGAGATATTTGGTGTATGTTATCAACTGACCGTTATCTACAAATATAAATAAACGAAAAAAAAATATTACGCCTAGTTTTCAGGCGTATAAGACGCTATCTACATCGAATTCCCTAAATGAACTGAACTCCTTAAAGGCTAACTACTTAATTTTGAAAAAATTAAAATTTTAAAACGATTTAATACATTAATTTATCGTTTGTTTGAATGTTTAATACTACTTTAGAATTTCAGATAAAACCGTTAATTAATAAAATAAAATTCGTTGAAAAAAGCTCTCTCCTGTAAAGTAACAGATTTGCAGATAGAGTACTTAACGTAGGAGCCGTCGATATGAAAAAGTTGCTCCCTTAACGAGTGACATTTCGGATAAGTTGCAGAGAAAGGGTTAGTCCATTTTTCACGCCATTCACTTGTGCGCCGGGACTCCCACGCCAGTCAAAACAAAAAAAATGTTTCGCTTAACGAGTAAGTTTCTGCAACGAATTATGCTCGTTATGAGAGGTTCCACTGTACATGTAAATTTGTGGCTTGATTCATACATTGTATGAATTATATAAAGAAGTATATATTTTTTTGTATTTGGTACATAGAGATGATACAATACAAAGCCAAACCATCGAAAATAAGTTTGAAATGAAATAAGGGTTGAAATGAGTGGGCCGTATGCTGTCAGTCTGAGTAAGACAGAGTAAGACATATTTGATTGGAGAAGAGGAGCATAAAGAATAAAGCTATTTCCCAACGCCGGGTGTCACATCTATGTCTAATACGATATATTTTTGACGTTTTAAAGGTTTTTTTTTCAGTAAATTTTAATACAATAAAACGACTTTGTAAATCGGGATAAAATTAAACACCGCTATAAATTCAATTGAAAAAATATTGTTTTCAATAATGGAAGATATATGTAAGGATATCTTAGAATCAATGCATTTCGTGAATTTTGTTTTATCTTCTTCCTAAAACAACACAATTTAGAGTTGAATTTAATGACAAAATTCTTCTATCCCCTTTGGTGCATGGGTCACCGCATCAGAATAAACAGTGGAAAAAATGATTAGGTAGAGATAACGTAAGTGAAGGAGCTCAGGGTGACGCATGTTACTACTATGAGGGTAAGGGTATGTAAGGGAATAGTTGGTATGATAAGAGTAGCATAGCTGTAATGAATGCGTACTCGGGTTGCATAACTCATGCAAGCTTGTAAATAATAATGTAAAATAATTTAAAGCATATATACGACAAACTACTTGAAAATATATAACCCCTTTTTAGCCTTTTTGGTTTTGTTTAGAAATAGTGCTTTTATAAAAGTAAGTAAAAATACGTGCTATAATTAAATATAACTTTGTTTTAAAAAAATCACTATAAATATAATGTTTACCGGTTTTGAAGCTAACCGCTTATTTTTCAAGACTGATTAATACTTAATTTATTATTAGATTAAAACCAATATTTTTAGCTTTTCCACTTTTTTATTTGACCAGCGACCGGGTTTCGTCGTTACCGACATCATCAGACATCACCAGTCTGATGATGTCGGTAACGACGAAACCCGGTCGCTGGTCAAATAAAAAAGAGGAAAAGCTAAAAATATTGGTTTTAATCTAATAATAAATTAAAAATGCAATTCCATCACGAAGTGTCAGTGGATAATATAAAAAAATTGATTAATACTTGATAAATGCTTGAATATGATTGATATATACTTGAAAAAGAGGCGGTTAGCTTCGTTTTTTTCACTGTCACATTTATCCAATATTACCCTGGACTGGTACCTGAAGCGGAGGGCTGATCACCCTTCCTTCATGTGTAAAAACGATCAAGTTAACACTGCGTTTATATGACACAGTGCCCTATGCACCATTCGGGTGCGGATAAGGGTTTTATTATTATTATTATTAGCTTCGAAACCGGTAGACGTTATAATTAAGTTATAATAAAATATTTATGGTGATTTCAAAAGAAAGTTATATTTTAATTATAAAATGGAAAATCGCAAAGTTATTGCTTCAAATATAAATGACGAAAATACGTGCATTTACTATACTGTCCCGGTTATTAGGGATATTAATGTTTCCGGGCGAAATGTTTCGACTTTGTTCAGTGTTACCCGGAGTTCAAAGTTACCCAGATTGATTGTACTACTTCTTTATTCCGTATTTTTATTCATTCGGCGTGGGAGGCGCCATCAAAAAGAATGTGCTCATATTAGAGGAGCTATTATGTAGGCTCGTGTCGGGAATGTTTGAAATGATCGTTCATAAACAATGAGTTCATTCGGCATTTCCATCTTAAAACGTGTCCCACAATGACGCGCTTTGTGTCGGAATATACACATCTTCACAAGCTCTCTTCTTCTTATCCAAGCCCTTTTGGTACAACGTTTCAGCACTGGATTGGTACAATGTTATCTTGATATTTAATATAGTAAAATAACAAGTATTTATGTTTTTTTCTACATTTCTTTTATTTAACCGGTGACCAGGCTTCGTCGTTACCGACATCATTTGAATTTCAGAGGATACAGAAATTCCAAACACAAATGTGTTGTAAAAGGAGTTGTCAATCAACGATTCCAGATTCTTTCTTTCTTTCTTTTAACCCTTATCCGCACCAATGGTGCATAGGGCATTGCATCGTATTTAAACCGTGTTATCTTGATCGTTAAATATATGAAGGAAAGGTGATATTATTTTTCATAAAAAAACCATAGGATAATTATATGAAATCACAATTAAAACTTTAACCATACCTTATATGTAATTATTATTATAATTTACTACTTAAATTCATTCAGTTTAACTTAATTTTCTTAGAAGAAATATGTAAAATCACGGCTTTCAACCCCTGACTTGTTGTGGTTATAACATTTTTTTTAAGCCTCCCACCAGTCTAATAATATCGGTAACGACAAAGCTCGTTTACTGGCCAAATAAAATAAATGTGGAAAAAACTCTAGTTATTAAAGTTTAAACATATAATAAAGTGTATTGAAAATAAATATCAAGCCACTTTTTGAACTTTTTTCTCTGCAACAGTTCTTTTTAGGTAAAACCTAAATGTTTTTTCTCCATTTGAAAAATATTAAGTAAGTATATTAAAAATTTTTTATTAAACAATACCTTTTTTCAAAATGCGAAAACAACACTTTCTGCCCTGTAGCGGGTAAATATTAAGTTAAAAATATGCCGCTTTTGCTGGGATATAGTATATTTTCTGGCCATTTTGAAAACATGCACAACTGAAAATTGACGATTTTTGATTTATGACGTTCTTGAAAGGAGTGAGCGACATTGTCGCTCGTGTGTCTAAGAAAATTACAAAGTAAGAAAAATTCATGTGGCCTTGTTATAATGTAATTTTTGGTCACGTTCGCTAACTTGTTTTTATTAATATGTAATCTCGTGATTTGCAGATTCTGTTGGTGCGCGCTTACTTATTCATCATACATACTGAAATAATGTGTTTTTGACCATAGCAAACCCGGAATTTGTGACTGACCCGAACCTTTGTAATTTAGTTTGTATAATGTATGCGGCATTTTATGTATTTCTGCACTCATTTATCTCTACCAATTTTGGGATACGTACTTAGGTACTTTGATATATGTAGCTAGAATAAATGTGGGGTAAATTGGTATACTCTCCCGAAATCCAGTAGGGACGTTTTTATTGAATTATCGAATTTTATTATTTAAGGGTTTTCGGGACCGGTTTTTTTTTGAGGTTTCGGTCATTTTTTTCTTCAAATTAAATTGTTTTTTCTCGACGATTTGGGGAAATTTTACGCTCTTCCCGTTTTCAGAGTTTTTTTAAGATCCCGTTTTTTCGAATATCGTGGTATTTTCTACAATAGGTCGTCGGGGCGCCTTAAATATTTTAACTTTTTACTACTGACATATTCAACGCCCCCTTCTACCTTTAGTTTTTAAAATGTCGAGAATCGTAAATTGTAATTAATTATATATTTTCGACTTATCGATTGACTTATCGAATGATTATTCTACTAAGGATTCGATTGAATTTTTTTCTTGGCAAATAAGTCACTGACTTTTTCGCCTGTTTAATTTTTTTTCTCTGAAACAATCATTTTTACAATACAATACAAGAAGTTTCATAAAAATATGAAATATAAATAGAAATTGACTCAATGCCCTCTTCTGTTCATCCCTAGGTTTTCAAGCGTCTCCCTCGACCCCTCTAGCGCCCCAAGAGTGCTATTTCGTCACTTTAAGAATCACTGCACTATACTTTTTTCGTTTTCCTCCTTGGAGATTTCTTGGAATAAAAGTACCGCGTTCTCATTAGATAATCTCTTTACCTTTATTAAGTTCATCACGCCATTTCAACGTTATAAACTAACGATAATTACTGTAATGAACGATTTGGTACTTCCAAGCACTAAGTTAAGCGCTTAAATTTAGTTAGCTTTAATAGCCATAATACGTGGTCCAAAAGTTTCCGGCCTGAATGTGTTCGCGTGGTAAAATTAATTAAATAATGACAAAATTAAATATGTTTTTCTTCTAAGATGAATACACTCGCTACATCAATATCGATGTTTTAAATCCTTAAAAAAATACTTTTGTTAAAATGGTCCTATATCACAGTTCACTTCAACTTTAAACTTCAATAATTTTAACATTAGTAGAAAAACAAGAAAGGTTTCTATTTTTACCATATAAACAAATTTAAATTTAAGACCAATTTAGTTCCTCTTTCGGAAGGAAAAAAAATCCGACAGGATATAAAATTTTCAACGTTTTGAAAATACCATCCTACTTGTTATTTTCTAGGAGTTAAAAAGGTTTTTTTTTGTCAATTTTTTTAAAAACGTAAGTCACATTCTAAGTTTGAAAATTTAAAAATATTATTTAAATGAAGTCGGAAACTTTTGGACCTTACTACATGTACAATTTTAGGTTTGCAAAATATTTGCTTTGATATAAGTATTCGAGTAATAAAGTGCCCATCACTTGTGCATTTTCTTGCATGTATTTTCAACATTTATTTATGAGGAGTAACTTTTCAATCAACTCAAAATATGTGTAGCTAAGAAATGAAATAGAGCCAATAAACGGCGAGTAAATGGGTACACAAATTAATATTTAAAATTATATATTAAATGTCAATCAAACACCATTATTTAGAGTCTACTAAGTTGTATTTTATTGTTAAAAAACACATAAAAATAATTTTTGTGACAAGTGTTTCGCCTAGTTATGTCATTTTCAAACGAATGACTTTCGTAGACCCAAAAAATCAGTGTTGGATTTTTAACAAAAATGAGAAATAGAAATTACTCATCGGAAATATTATATGTATGACTTAAGTATGAAATATGTTTAAAAAAATAAATAAATAAACATGTAATATATAAATTGAAATAGAGTCCTACAAATTAAACGTCAAATCTATAAATAACATTTACATTATTTGTATTTCTTTTAAAAATTAATAAATGAGATCGTATGTAAAATAAAAAGAATTTTAATTGAGACAATCAAGACTAATTTCAGATTTTCGTCTCAGTGTTGCTGCGCTCGGATCGCCACGGACTGTTTGCCTTACTTAATTAGATAATTAATTGAAAAAAATCTCCCCATTCTTGGGAGTGGATGTTTCAAAAGGCTTCCCTCGCTCCGAGATAGAATGGGAGTAATGAATACCAGTAAGACAGGAATAAAAATTGTTTTCAATTTCATATCCGCTATGAATACATAATTATTTCTTAATCTCCGAAGATTTATACGCTTCATTTATCTTCCTAGTACAAATTTCGAATGATAACCCAAGTTTTCAACGATATTAAGTCGGTATCATTTTTTAAATTAATTGTGATTGATTGTTACTAGCCTCTGCATCGTTCTTAATTAATAATCCATTATATTATATTTTATAAATAAATATAATATAAACTCTGCCTAGGACTGGGATTTCACCCGGAAAATAAAGTTACCATAATAATAATAATAATTTTTGGATAATTTATGTAGCGCCATTTTCGTAAAATTCTATACCTCAAGAGCATAAACTACGTAGTCATTGTCATGTTGTTAATTATTATTATTTTTATTTTTATAAATATGTATTGTATCCAAATATTGCAGTTTATAACTTTTCGTATTAATACTTTTTAGGATTTCTACGTTATTGTTACTATATGTGTGATTGTTATTTATTAGATGTTAACTTATCATTTTATTTTAAAAATTTATTTGCCATTTAAGGTGAAATTACGTATGAAAGCTCTGAGTATTTTTCCCGAATAGAAGTAAAGATAAAGTTATCTAAAATACGAAGTTTACATGAAAACTTCCCTTTGAAAATATAAAGATTATATGAGTTGTCTGATTGTTAACGATATAAAATAATGAACATTTAGTAGGTACATTAAGTGTATAAGTAGGTGCCCGTTAAAGGCGCTGTGTATCTTTTTAACTGTCGTACCGCCGGGACAAAATCCACCACGCCTGTTTTCACTTACGCGACGCTAATTCGCGGAGAGGGCCGCGAAAATTATCATTCATCCCACTTCCCGGCATATCCGGGTGTGTATCTGTGTATGTACCGTCTTAGTAACCCTTCCGCGTAGTATCGGTCAAGCGAGAGAGAAGAGCGCCCCGGGGAATCAGCCAAAGTGCCCGAATATTTCCTCGCTAGCGGGAAAAAAATACCCTACAACCCTAGACCCTATTTACTACGGTTGAATATTTTTCTTACCGTATCATTTTTACTTTGGGGTGTTTTTTTCTCTTTTTTTCTGTAAGTGGGAGATGAAAAAAATAATTAAAGAGAAATGCTTAAAAGGGCGGCGGGTTAGTGATTTTAATTAGCCCATTCGTTTCTCCTGGCAGCGTGCCCGAGGTCACGTGGATCGGTCGGGGTGGCACGGAGGGACGAGGTCGAGAAATTAAACTGGTGGGAATACTTTGTTGGTTCAAATTTTGAAGATGAATCTAATTAGTTTCTGGAAGAGCCCGCGGTTTGAAGTGCTCCGATGGATTCGATGTAAAATCTCAAGTATTTACGTGGCTTAGTTAAACACTCGAGTAAACAACTTTTCGGAATAATTGTTATCGTTAAAATCAACGCGATTAGGGAGGAAAAAATCGTTGTCTTTCTCCAACCTTTGTTCCGCGCAATCCGTAGCAGGAGGCAATAAAAGCCGTTTGTACGGCTGGATATGGGGCCGGGGTGGGGTTTGGGAGGATCTATCAGAAACTATTACCCCTTCGCCGCGAGCGGAGGAGATGATTGGCGGAAAATAAGCACGAGGAACATACGATCGGAAAAGTTACATGTATATATTGATTTGCTTTGGGAACTTGCCACACGAGTTCGTTTGCATTTGTCTCTGTATTGATGAGACGTGAGGTACATTGGTAACAGGTACCCACTTGACAATGCTGTACCTACTTTTCTACATCAAAACTTTTTAAATCGATATGAATTACATGTTATATGTTACAAAGGATTCTTGTTATTTGAGGATAATTTGAACAAAATACACTAAGATAATTATTTTCAAACTGGAAACAAAATTACTTACATTGTTGTTATATTATGTCATTTTTTACATTACAATATCACACATATATTATACGTACAGTTTTTAAACGTAACATGTACCTAACTAATATAGTATAGTTTTCAAAACATAACATGTACCTAACTAATAAATGTCCGTCTTCGTAGTGTAGTGGTAAAAGCGTCAAGCTACCGTACTAGAGATACTGCGTTTGATTACCAAGAGTCAAAATAAATGTAAGTGATTTTTACTGTCTATATTTATTTAATATAACCCTGTCTTGGTACAAGAAGTGCAGGACTGATTGTCCTACTTCCATGCGATCAACTATCAAGATAACACTGCGTCGATAAGTGCTCTATGAACTATTGGGTGCGGATAAGAGTTGGAAGAGAAGAAGGATACCTAACATATACTTATAACGAAAATTCTTATACCAAAGGCGCCGTTGTAAAAACTCCCAATTATAAACGTATTTTATTATTTTTATATTTTTTACGGGTATTATCTACAATTATCCCAATCTTCTATTTCCCTGTCACGCCAGATTATAACAATCCTTACGTACTTGCCTCACTCCTAATCGTTTGCGCTAAGTTGTGCATTTGCCACTTAACATAATTTACGTAGACGTAATGTAGAGACGGCGATTATTTAATTTATTAGCCGTAGGCTTGTCGTAAGCTTGCCGTATTTTCTCAAATAAATTGTAAACACACTCGCGACTCTTCCCAAACACGGTTAAAAGTTATCTCCCCCACTTTATATCATGTAGTGTAGAGAATAATGTAAGTCGCAAGGATTAAGGTGAAGCGAAGACTTTTTATTTATGGCCAGTAAATTCCTCGGTCGTAGTGCGTGTATGACGAGAATGTGGAACACTCGGGAACATAGTGTTGCCCTACATACTTGCGAGGAACTTTTTAAAAGTTGCTACTTCTTGCACGAACACGGAGCTACTGATACTTGTTGTTTGTTTCAAAGCTCTGGCTTTATTTGAAGCCTTTTGTGAGTTTAGGTCCGCCACGTACACTTCAACTAGTTTATTAGTGATACAAATCCGATTATTTTATCTTATCTCTAACTGTGTGATTATGTATCGTATATAGGGCTGCGGGGAAAACATATAATTACCTGTAATTTCTGTTAATAACACACATTTGGAGCCTTATCATTACGGCTATAATACAAACTCGTAATATTATCTCAGTTAGAACATTGATTTATGAAAACATAGATTTATGAGACCATCGATTCATGAGAACATCAATTTATGAGACCATCGATTCATGAGACCATCGATTTGAGACCATCGATTTATGAGATCATCGATTTATGCTACCGTCAATTATGAGACCATCTTTTTACGAGACTATAGATTTATGTTACCGTCCATTATGAAACCATCGATTGAAGGAAATATGTATGTTATGAATACGCAACTATTTTTCTGACTTCTATCCACGCCTTATGGTTATAGGGCACCACATCGGTGTAAACTTGATCTTTAATTATATAAAAGCAAGGTCATCAGTCCGGCGCTGCAAGGAGTGGAAATAAATATATTCATAGGATACAGATGACTTAGGGGAAGGAGCTTAGCGTGAAAGACTTACATTAGATATTGTTAATTAAAAAAGGGAAAGAGATTTGTAGTAATGGCTAGACACTCGGGGTCAAGTTTTTGACTGCTAAGATGTACAAGTGACATAAAAGTAATTAAAACTAACTAACCATCACGCCGCTTATCCGCAGGGGCAGGCAGAGAGAATAGTACGCCACACCACTCTGTCTTTGCAAACATTCTTCGCCTCTTCCACGTTCATGCATCTCCTCATATATTTCGCATACCTGTTCGTGCCAAATTTTTCTCGGTCTTCCTCTGCTCCTTTTCCCAATAACATCCACCTCATAAATTTGTTTTACCGTTCTTTCCTCACTCATTCGTTCTACATGTCCAAACCATCTCAACACACCTTTCTTAATTTTATCGATAATGCTTGTCTCAGCTTTGCATTCCTTCCTTATTTCACCATTCGAACATCTGTCATACATCGTTTTGTCGCACATTCTTCTGAGAGATCGCATTTCGACTGCATTCAGTCTACACTCATCCTTCTTTTGCCAAGTGACATCAGGAAAATAACTATAAAACTGTGTCAAAATCTTATCTGGCTTTAATAATTGTCAAGTAAAAATGCCGTTTTCATTATTTTTTCGTTATAAGTTTTCTATTATACGTCTAAAAGTTTTAAAATGAATTTCACGAGTGTCTCGCGTCTTTTGTCTTCGTCACTCCAAAGGAGTCATTTGTTAAAAGCATTCTCGGGGTGTGTGATGGTGTTGGATAACGGAAAAGGCATTATCGTTTCTTTTATCGTGTATCGCGGCGCAATGTGGGGAGATAAAAGTCTTAAGGGATTTTAAGTTTTCACCTGTGCCACGAGTATCAAGTCCTCGCCGAGTTTCAGATATAAAGTCTTCATTGATTAGGTGTAATTTATCCTCTATGGTAAATCGCAGAAAATTATTTAACATTTTTCAAACAATTCTCTTGTATATTATTACATACTAAAGGCGGACTGAATGCAGTCGAAATGCGATCCCTCAGACAAGTGTGGCAAAACGATGTTTGATAGATGTTCGAATGATTAAATAAAGACGGAATGCAAGGCTGAGATAAGCATTATCGATAAAATTAAGAAAGGTGTGTTGAGATGGTTTAGACATGTGGAACGTATGAGTGAGGAAAGAACGGTTAAACAAATTTATGAGGTGAATTTAGTTGGAAAAAAAGGCAAAGGAAGACCAAGGAAAACATGGTAAAATCAGGTATATTAAATACTTGAAAGCGGCCGGGTCAGGAGTCGTAATAATCGTCGGGTATGCTTGAGGCATGAATGTTTTAATTTATTAGCAATGTTATTAGGCTTTCCTTTTTGGTTTTTGAGTTTGATTTTATTTTTTACATAATTATAATATCTTTTGCTAATTTATAAAGCAAAATTTCGGGTAAATACTACCCGAAGGGCGCTTCGCTCTAATATTATATGATATTAGTATTTATTTTTGGACAAAACAATAGTAAAAGCTATATCTAAGTTAGCTTTTCCTAAGGTACAGTGTCAGATCAAATTTTTCGCATCTGGCTCGGGTCCGTAAGCGTCGTATAGCCAACGAATGCACTTTTAACACACATAGTAACCAATATAGTTTTATGTAAATATTGAAGAAAAAAAAATAAGTTCACTTAAACTATGCCTGATTAAGTTATTAAGTTTTTTTTCGTTGTAAAATACAATTTAGAAAAACCAGTGTGTCCCATCTTTTTTGGGGGGCTTATAAAAACACGACTGGCTGTTAGAACAGCGCCAGTCATCCGTTCCACATGTTTATTCTTTGATAATGTTATTAGTGTGAAATTAAATGTTGAGATTTTTTCAGGTGAATTTATGAAAAAATAAAACAATATATAAATAAAAAAAAACATTTTTTTTCACATACTCATTTGAACTACAACGTATACGACAACGAAACATAATCTTTTTATTATTAGATTAAAACCAATATTTTTAGCTTTTCCACTTTTTTATTTGACCAGCGACCGGGTTTCGTCGTTACCGACATCATCAGACTGTATCTGTCTTCATCAGGATCAGTCTTGATCAGGACCATGTCTTGATCAGGACCAGTCTGATGATGTCGGTAACGACGAAACCCGGTCGCTGGTCAAATAAAAAAGTGGAAAAGCTAAAAATATTGGTTTTAATCTAATAATAAATTAAAAATGCAATTCCATCACGAAGTGTCAGTGGATAATATAAATCTATTAGAAACATAATCTGTTGTTATACAGAGCACTCTCGGTACTTTAGTATCATATTATTACCGGGGGGATTATTTACGATTGCTTTTAAAGATGAAGGTATATGGAGATAGGAACTCATTTAGTATCGACATAAAACAACCGCCTCCGCGGCGACGTCGGGGTAAGTGTTACCGCCGGCAGAAACTCAGCGTTGCCAAGAAGGAGCTGAGAGCGGTGAAATATTTATGCCATATTCACGTGAATTATACGCAAATGGCGCGCCGGATGATTGTGCATACGAAAAGTTAACGCGTATAAAATTGCATCTCACACTAACGCCATCTGTTACACCCGCTGAGAACGTTTAACGACCGCCGACGTTGACGTTTCCTGAAAAAGATATGTCAGATGAGCCTACGTCCTTGATATATTTGCCTTAAAATAAAAACTATTAAATCTTTCACTTTCGAAATTTTATCTTAACCATCCTCTTCGCTAATATCGTTAAGTGTTTGGTAGTTGTCGCAGAAAAACGCCTATTGCATTTTGTGTGAAATCAATTTGTTTCTTTCGATTAAAACATTCAAATGTAATTAGTCAATTATATGTGAATACTCGTATTTCATATTATTTTTTGACATCTCATCAAAGATGAAGAAGAATATGGAAGTCTGGGCATTTACGGGGCTTACGACCGTCATAGGCTGGTTTAAGTGATCACTTTACACACGTGTAACATTCACCAATTCTACCCATTATGACTCGTATTTCAATTGTCAATGTGACAATGAAAAGCTTTTTTTTTCATCCATCTTTTTCTCAAAATTCATTACTAAAACAAGTATAAATTCGTTGGATTTTTGATCGATTCCCTCATATGAAGAAAATATACATAATTCTACGTTTCGATTGTGTCAATTTTCTTTAGTATTTACGAACGAATAATTTGTTATCTTTTCATCGCTGTACAATTTTACTACCTACGTTTGCTAACGCGGGGATGTTTTTTTATGAAGTTTGACATTGCGAACATCTTACACCGGCGACAAGGGCGAAGGAGAAGAAAAAAAATCACAATAGGGGGATTATAAGGAGATTTAGGTCCCGGTAACGAATTCGATTTTGCTTTTAAAATCTTGTCGCTTTAAAGGAGTGGCTGACACCAAATCCCGAAAGACAACAGGGCGCCGGAGACAAAGCCTTTGATTGTATTACATCCCCTTCCCGACCGCCGCCGCCACCTCCACCTTCCCGCGCCCGGGGATGGGAACCCTTGTGTATGAAGACGGTGCTTAAAAGCTGCCTGTCTTGTAACACTTTCGTCATTATCTACAATCATAATATTATTAAGGCGTACTTAACAAAAACACAAAAGCACTCTTTTGCGCTCGACTAATAACGTAATTACTACCAAATACACTAATCACGTTAATGTGTCTATTTTTGGGTTTTACATTCATTTCTAGAGAACAGTTTACTAATGCGCGTTTAAAAGCTAATTGGGCCGAGTAGCGACAGGACGAATTCAAGTCCCTGAGTCGTACCCGAGAAATATCTTTCAAAGATTGCTCTTTGTAAATTATTTAAAAATATATTCATTAGGAGATAATGTAAATGATAGCGGAAATTAATTCAGGTTTTTAATGATATTTTTTAAAATTAAAAATAATACCCCTGAAAATATCCTTCCTCCAGACGCAAATAGTATTAGATTTCCCTCCCGATAATTTGGTTCGGAATTTAGTCGCAAGATGGCGGCTCGCAAACAGACTTGGAGAGAAATTCGAGCGCCCAAACACCCTTTCGTCTTCTATCCATCCCCGCTGGAGTAATTCGATTTCCTCTTCCTCGTCGTAAAACCGTCACTCCGAAGCGATGTATCGGGTGTCAGGTGAATCGGCGTTGGGTTGGGAAATCAAACGAAAAACAGCAAAAAAAAACAATGGTGTAAATATCAAAGGCGCGGTAACCCTTACCCGGTAACAAATTAAAAGTACCGGAGCGAGAACACTATTTTATTTACCGCAGGCAGAATGTTATCCGATATCTACTGAAATAATTTTATATCGTAAAGCGAATTATTATATTAATCAGTCTGATCAATTTATTTTGGTTAGCAATTATGAAAAAGAAAAACTTTCTTCTTTGCCTTTTATATTTTAAAATAGATTTTTTGCGACGCATCTGAGAACAGTGTAAATGTTTTTAAATTGCCTTTTCAATCGACCTTTTTTATCACGTATGTGTTCTACGCTCTACGCTTTACATTCTCGCACGACTTTTATGTTTTTGCACAAACAATTCCCTGTTAAAATAACACTGTATTCCGAGCTTATCGTCAAGATTCACACAGCAATAGTGCGTCACATTTACTGGAAATAATTTCCTTTATCACGATGTATATTCCAAAATTACTCAGCCCCTTGGGAGTTGCCTGAGAACGGGACAAAGGAACGTTAATATCTCAGCAGTGTTCATATAATTCATTTCTTATAACGCTGGTATATAATATAGTATTTAAACATGGCAGATCCGGGTGGAAATTCCGGAAACCGCACAACACCTATTTAGTGACAACTATAATCATCTCGGGATTCTAGACTAGAGTATGCTGACAACTTCGCACACATTACCTCATAGAGAAATATAAAAAGATCTCGTATTTTTTCGTTCAGCCTCTCCAGCAAATCTTATAAGGGTTTTTTCTGTTCCATGCTTACCTTTCTCCCTAAAGGTGACGCATCCTATTTGTCAAATGCATTTCACCCGACCTTTTTGGGCTAAGAGCATTTGCGCGAGACAAACATATTTTCTCAATTCTATCCCGTGTTCTGATAAAAACGTTGATGTTTCCCATCGAGACTGATATTTTTGTTGAAGATTTTGTGTTACTCCATCAGTTAAGAAATATAGAATTTTAATTTTTTTTTAATGCGTGATGAATCTTGTATGATTTTTTTTTCTCTCCAGTACATTTGTTTTAATGTTTTGACATAATTTTAAGTGTGTCCATATCCTTGTTCATAAATCTGGGTTTCTCCACTTAGGAGTTATTTGTATTGACATCTCAACAAAGATGTAAAGAAATAAGGAAGTCTGGGTAAAGATTACTTAGCATTTATGAAATAATGTGTCAATTATAGAATACATACACACAGGTTTCAATAAAAATGAGTAGTGTGGTTGTCAATCATGGGTAGATGGTGAATGTTGCACGCGTATAAAGTGACTTCAACCAGCTATAACAGATTGCAAGCCCTGTAAAAATCCAGACTTCCATATTCTTTTTCATCTATGTTGAGATGTCAATCTGAATATTGAGTTATAATATAATAGGCACGTGCAAAGTTAATTTAGTTTGTATATCAAATTACGCTCTCGAAGTGTGTATTTGAATGGCACCATCTGGTAATAGTAAAACAGTTGTTTACATAAGGATAATTTTATTGCGTACAATATCCCCTTTTCAGGGGGTTTAAAATCTAAAAGAACGTGTTTCCCGGCAGCAGACCTCGCTATTGGCGTAATTTTACAGTAAGGAAAGTAATTTAACATGCGATGGTTCTGCAATTAGCCGAATGGCTGAACCCCCCACCCTCCAGCGCCATGCTGGGTGGATATTAGTTCCTTTATTAACGCGGTGTATGTACATATATTACGTATGTATGTAATATTTTATTACAGTGGTCTATTTGCGAGCGTGCCGACGATTCACGAGAAAGCGTTCCGCTGGAAAATTTCTTAATATTCAGCTAGTTCAAATTAAAATTCACTTTGAGTGTACGCGTAAACACATTTTTAACAGTGTATTATTTCATTTAGATTCTTTTAATAAAGAAAATAAAAATAAAAATTTGAATTATGCATATATTTACATGCGTCTTCTTCTTCTTTTGCCTTCTGTCTTCCACTGCTGGATATGGGCCTTCATATCCTTCCATTTTTTTCTATCTGTTGCTGTTTGCAGTCACTTTCAACCCTCCACAGCGGCTATGTCGTCGGACCATATTTTTAGAGGTCTTCCGATCCTTTTTTTTTTATTCTTGCAAGGTCTCCATTTTAATATGTTAATTGTAAGAAATTATGAATTAATGATAAACTATGAGTGTTTCGATTATCGTTAAAATTGATAAAGTCATTAATGATTCCAATTAAACTTTTTATATATTTTTGTACCATCCAGCGTATTCTTCTACGATTAGAATAACAAACATTGAAGTATAATATAACTTAACAAATAATACAGGTGTAAAGTAAAAGTTTTACTTTTCACGTAGACGATGATTTTGTAGATGAAAACAACAGTCGCGTGTAATAAAATAAAACTCATTACGTGGTTAAATTAAATAAAAAATCTACATGTCATTCCACAAAGTTAATGCCGAATCAATAAATAAAAAATATTGAAGTATCATAAAAATATTTTCGTTTTCGTTTCATTATTACGACATTAAAATAATATTATTTGACAAATGTCATTCCGAGCGCTTCAAAGCTGTATTTTTTAAATATATTTTTATTATTTATTTATTTCATAGATACCTACATACATTATTTTACTACATGTATGTATTACGGCTCTTTAGGCATGGCCTGTGTTGAGCCGAAATACTTATATGTTAATACATTTTTATATTTTTATTTGTTACAATACATACAATAACAACATACAAAATAAAGGTTTTACAATAAAATAATTACACCTGGACTTCAATAAAATCACTTTCTACCTTGTACCTTCCAACGAGAAGCAACCATCGACGGACACAGTTCTTAAAGACATGATCGCTACTGGAATTCTTAATGGCTGGATTATATAATCCAATTACTAGTTTTTTTTACGGTGAAAGATGATTTGACGGCCACCCCTCGCTTGGAATCACTAATTCACTTTTTGGGTATTCATGTATCATCCGTTTTCGCTAAGTATTGTTAATTATGGGGCTGGGCGGCCGGTCCTGCCCTGACTGGGATGGATATTACCGCAGCTCACGGAACGCAGTGTACAGTGCCAAGTACCTACACAGTAGACGGTACACCGTACACCGTAGGTGTAGGTCAGGGGTCGGCAACGTGCGGCTCGCGAGCCTCGTGTGGCTCATTAAATAATTTGTGTGGCTCTTTCGTCGTCAAATTCAAAATGCCAATTTTTTTACAGAAATTTTGATTAATATTTTTTTATTCTGTGTGTAAAAGAAATAAGAACTTTTAATAAGTACATAAGTTTTATTCTGTCTTCTTTACGTAATAAATTTAAAATGTATAGTAAAATAAATAATGAATAAATCGTTGAATGTTAAAAAGTAACTTTAAATACGTTTTCAGTAACAGATACTATACTTAAAAAACTGTTTATTTTGACAGAAAAAAGAGTTATCAAAATCTTTTTTTGCGCTGTTAGTGATAACCTTTGACAGATGTATAAATCTGCGCAAAAAAGCATTTGTTATTAAAAATCTGTTAATACATAAAAAATACTTGTAGGAGCCTTTAAAGTTTAAATTAAATTAAATTTTTTAAAGGTGCCTTTAAAGTTTACATTTAATTTAATTTTTTAAATATTTGAAGTTTAAGCATTCAATAAATTAATTAAATTATTATAAATATTATTTTTTGACATCTCATCAAAGATGAAAAAGAATATGGAAGCTGGGCATTTACGGGGCTGATGACCGTCATCCTATAATTGGAAGTAATCCAGATTTGTGAACAAGTATTTGGACACTTTTGGACAATTATTATAAATAAAAAATTGGCTCCCTAAAATTTCCAAACCGTTTTGCTACTCACGTTTGGCTCTTTTGGTCCAAGAGGTTGCTGACCCCTGGTGTAGGTTGTAAGTACCCAGCAGTGGTGAGCTGAACGTAGCACCTACCCAGTAGCGGCTTACTAAGATCTTATCGCCAAAATTTCATTCAATGCCAAGTTTTTATTTCACTTGACACCCCAACGCCATCAAATTATATTGAGAGATGATTGATGTTCTTTAGTTCACCTTGTTCAATAATTTTTACTGCGAATGTGGTGCTTATTTCATAGAATTTCATGTCGAGATATAAGTTTTTAAGACTTTATTTTATTAATTTAAATTTTACTTGGTTAATACCACTATTTCTTCAAATATATTATGACACGTATTTCGATGCATTCTGTATCATTTTCAAAAATAGTAAGTTATTTGAAAATGATGCGGGATGCATTGAAACACGTGTCACAATGGATTTAAAAAATAGTGGTATTTATTATGTAAATTTATATTAAAAATTGATATATTGTACACGATCAAAATTAATGGAAAGTTTCATGACTCTTGTGTCTTCCTTTGACCCTTATCCGCACCCAGATAATGCACAAGGCACCGTATCGGGTCGACTTTTTTTTATCGCTAATTATACAAAGGCAAGGTGACTAGTAACCGGGACCCAAATCGGATATAGGAATATAATACGGGAATGGAATAATTGCAGGAAATCGGATGAAATACAAAAAAAAATGCAAACTTTGCAAAAGAGTAGGTTAGAAAACTACTCTTACCTACTTGTACCAGTTGTATTATGTAGATGCCGCTAATTTTTTCGAGTCTCTTGAGGAATAAGAAATTAGTCTACGTAACAAATATGCATATCACTGGGATATTTAAAATTAGGTAGTAAAATGTGTATTATATGCATTGAAAATGTGTATTAAATGTGTATTAAAATATGTATTATATGTCCGCCTCCGTAGTGTAATGGTCAGCACGCTCGGCTACCGTTCTGGAGGACCCGGGTTCGATTCCTAGGGGGGGGTAAGAATAAATATGAGTGATTTTTTCACTGTAATATTTATTCAATATTACCCTGGACTGGTACTTGAAGCGGAGGGCTGATCACCTTTCCTTCATGTGTAAACGATCAAGATAACACTGCGTTTATATGACGCAGTGCCCTATGCTCTATTGGGGTGCGGATAAGGGTTTTATTTTATTATTTAAATCTTTGTGAAAGGAAATCAAGTCGAACATACTAAAATGTTTATTTTACTTATTGATTTGGCGTTTAATTTGTAGAACTCCATTTTAATTTATGAAATTATGTTTAAATCAAACACAGATTTTTTGAGTCTACTTAGTTGTATTTTATTTAAAGAAAAACACATAAAAATGAATATTGTGACAATTGTTTCGCCTAGTTATGGCGTTTTCAAACGAATGCTTCGTTTGAAAATGCCAAAACTAGGCGAAACAATTGTCACAATATTCATTTTTAAGTGTTTAAAAAAATACTACTTAGTAGAATAAAATAAATCTGTGTTTGATGTAAAAATTAATTCATAAATGTTTATTTTAACGTGCGATATTTACGCCTTCTACAATGCCATTTGCACACTGTCGAACTTATTGCTATAACGCGATATCTTCTATAACTAGCTATAAATATAACTAGCTATAAATATACAAGTATGAGCGTCAAGGTCTGTTTGTACCTTTTGTACCTTTGAAATCTTAGATTAGTGGCCAGACGACAATTGCACACATTCACCATATTAACTGATTACTGTCAAAACGACGTATCTTATAAATTTCGTGTATGGTACTAGTAAAGTGTACTGTTTTGATAGTAATCAGTCGATATACAAAGTATAAGAAAAATTTCTATGGGAACGATTACATAATTATGTGACTCCAATTCGTGTTAGTATCTATCTAGTAAAATATGTTACTTGTACATTGAGGGTTTTCGAAATTTGATATCTGTAACTGATTGTTTGAAAAAAAAATTTTTTCTAATTTTCACATAGTTTTTAGTGTCAAGTATCGAATTGTCTAGTTAAAGGGAAACAAAATATAGCGTTTGTATATATACCATTTTTTAAACAATCTTCAGTTGGTTTTTCCAAGAAATATATGAAGATGAACAAATAAAGGAGCATTATTTTCAATATAAAATTGTTTTACAACATTTTGAGTGTGTCCAAATACTTGTTCACAAAATCTGGACTATCTCCAATTACAGGAGCTACTTTCATATTACTTTTTGACATCTCATCAAAGATGAAGAAGAATATGGAAGTCTGGGCATTTACGGGGCTTACGACCGTCATAGGCTGGTTTGAGTGATCACTTTACACACGTGTAACATTCACCAATTCTACCCATTATTGACAACCACACTACTCTAATTCTTGGAAGTTCTATATATATGAACCAATTTAGAAACCTTGTTCATGAATCACTAAAACTTCACTAGAGACATCTATTGGTGAGATGTAAAGAAGCTTTTTACTAAGCAGAAACTCTTATATTAGTATGTGAGATCCGAATCCCGGATTATAATCACACACATGAGAAACGCCAGAAAATACCATTTTCATTTTTATTATTAAGCTTATAATAATAAAAAAATGTTGACACACTCAAAATAATGTAAATAAATTATCTGGTCAAATTATAAGCTTAATAATAAAAATGAAAATGGTATTTTCTGGCGTTTCTCATGTGTGTGATTATAATCCGGGATTCGGATCTCACATACTAATATAAGAGTTTCTGCTTAGTAAAAAGCTTCTTTACATCTCACCAATAGATGTCTCTAGTGAAGTTTTAGTGATTCATGAACAAGGTTTCTAAATTGGTTCATATATATAGAACTTCCAAGAATTTGAGTAGTGTGGTTGTCAATAATGGGTAGAATTGGTGAATGTTACACGTGTGTAAAGTGATCACTCAAACCAGCCTATGACGGTCGTAAGCCCCGTAAATGCCCAGATTTCCATATTCTTCTTCATCTTTGATGAGATGTCAAAAAGTAATATAAAATTGTTTTATCTATTCTACCTATTTATCTATTACACCCTTCGGTCCGCTGTAACATAAGTGTTTTTATAGATCGTCAACAATTGCCGTAAAATGTAGTGAGTAACGACTGCCGGGTTCGCTATTCCCGCGGGACCTCCTTCGCTCCTTCGGCCGTCTAGGTCCGATAAATCATCGCGGGCAAGAGAGTCGCGCCGCACGGAATCGATAGCATATCCCCTGACTTAAGTACCGGCGAGGCCGCCGCGCGCCGGACGTTGGGAAAGAGGATAGGAGGATAGCTTGGATTGCTCGGTTTTCCACGAAACATGGCGCTGAAACTTTGCCAAGACCCCGGATGTATTTTTAGATATAATCTTGCGCCGTTTATCTCCTCTAATAAATCCCCGAAGTACGTAAGGACCCGTCGGAGAATCTTTAACCAAATATTGTTTATTGTTCAAAAACGATTATTATTTCGCACGCTCGGCTACCGTACTGGAGGTCCCGGGCTCGATTCCCAGGGGGGTCAAATAAATTTAGGTGATTTATTCACAAAAATATTTTTTCAATATTACCCCGGACTTTTTGTTTCACATTTTCTATAAATTTCGCAATTTAGTTCATAAAAAAAATTACTTTGCAAGAGAAGGTCTGTCACGAAGCCTAGATGCTTCTGTATCAGATCTGAGAATGCGGCGGGACAGCTTCCAATACCCTGGACTGGTACCTGAAGCGGAGGACTGATCACCTTTCCTTCATGTATTAACGATTAAGATAACACTGCGTTTATATGATGCAGTGCCCTATGCACCATCAAGTGCGGATAAGGGTTCGAAGAAGAAGATTCAAAAACGAGAAAAAACTTTTATCCGAGGTTCGACTCGATTTGACCCGAGGAAAACGTCGGTATCCCTATTATGTAACGTTGATGTAGGTGTAGGTACTTTATTCACTCGCTCTAAACGGCGAGGTTGTGATAAACTGCGCGATGCCATTTCTAATTTTCCTCGAGGATAATCTACCTTTTTACGGTTGCTGCCGACGCCTCTTGTATCTTTTGGGGAAATCTACATTTCATATCTGACTCCCGCCCCCGGTTTCGAGGGGACGAAATAAAATGTGCTCTTGTTAATATTCGCATCACGCGAGGGTCCTTTTTATTGTTCTTCCCGAACCTTATGGTCGACCTTACCCGGCCGGGGGAGGAGGTCCTTTGATTACACGGACTAGTAAAATAAGTGGACACATGTAGCCGGCAATACCCTTTTCATCGCGCTATTGCTCGCTAGATACCCGAGTAGGCTGAATGTGGTCTAGCGGGTCTGATCTATAATTTCTACTAGCCGACCATAAGCGCAGAGTAGGTAGAATATATCCGAAGGCAATAAATTAACACAAACTCGTTGCTTTTTTACGTCCGCCTGAAAAATTCCTAATTACTTTATTTAATTGCCCAGATTTAATTTTATATGAAATTGCCGTCATTTTTATAAAATGAAACCTCCCCTCGCGACTCGGTTGAAATTCAACGTTGAATATAAACCGAGTTAATTAAGGCGGCAAAAGACTCGTGAAAACTGGCGATGATACTTCGGTGAAAGCTTATCCGAGAGGTGTTACGTAACACGGCGTCCGAAAGAATGTGCCAGGAATTCGGGGAATGGAAATTCGGTCGTATCTTCCGAAAATTATATCGTAACGTTATTACGGTTAGCATTCGGCTACTTCGTGGAGTTTTCCAAAACTCGTGCCGTGTTTAATTTTAATTAACCTACAAAAGTGGGCCGCCCATACTGGAGGGTCCGCTATGATTCGTGATTTCCCCCCCTGGCGGGTTGCAATGCTGAAACGGAGTTAATTAACGGATGATTTATTGCAGTACAGCCGGCCTCCCCGCACTATGGATGCTCGATACTTTCCTACAGCCTTTTGAGATTCTGGACGATACTCCCAACCTACTACTTTGCACGTGCACTTTGGCACTATTCAAAATGTGTTTTTATTAAATACCCTGTTATTAAATACCTTCGGAGGCCCTGGAACAAAATCCCCTGTTAGCTCGACACGATATTGCTCTCAATCCCTATTTCTATTCCTGAATTCGTTTTAAGAAAATTAACATACCCTTAAAAGTTATAATGTATTAGAATATATTTCACTTTACCCATGTCATTAAAATCGGCCAATTAATAAAATTTAATACGGGTAACACTTTAATAATAAACGTTGCATAAAACAGACGATTAACATAATACAACGATTATAAATGTCTTACCTACTTTAAAAAAAATCTCCCTAAATAAGAACCTCACGTTTCACGGTAAGGTGCGATGTAAATGATGTTCTTTATTTTTTGTACGTTTCTCTCTCGGTTTTCTTGATTTTCCTTTATATATATACGCACACACATATATATGTATTAAAGGTGCAATAAAACGAAACTGACACGTCCTATTGAGTAACTTTTCTTTCTTCATTGTTTTTACTGTTTTTATTTTTCCCGAAGGAGATCTTGCGCCCGTTGAAGTTTCCCGGAAATCCTGTTATCGTTTCTCGTGTTGCGTTTGATTTAAAAATTATATTTATTTTACGTGAGAAAAAAGGCGTTTTTGTTTTATTAAAATTTAGTAATCCCTCGTAAGAATTTGTAATGATAATAGACCTAAATCTCGATTGCTTAAGAAACCCTTTTATGTCCTATCGAATTCGTGAGAACCGACATCGAAAATCTTTCGATTATCGTAGTATGAGGTAATCTAGCATTACGTAGTTCACATGGCCGATTAGCCTTGTACTTGTCCATCCAGATCGCTACTTGGGCCGTCGCGCAGGTGTTGTTTATTCCTTCGGAGACAAGAATGGAGACTCGCAATTTTCCTCCTCACGGGACGTGTTTATTTTTTAATTGACCATTTCCCTACGCCCCGTGCCGCCGTCTCGCCTTTTTGTTTAGTACCTGGAAGGGGTGAAAGAGACAAGTCTCGCAACAGGATAGGTACTCATCCTGCAGTAAAGAGAAACTGTCACGCTTCCCTTGTTTATTTTGGACCCGACTAGGTTTTATTTTTTGTTTGTCATTTAGACTTTATGAGAATGTTTAAACTTTTATTTGCCCTGTACTAGCATCCTCGCCATTCCGCCCCTTGTTTCATTTTTAAATTAAAAAGGAAGAAATTTGTTAACTTTCGCTATTTATTATGCCACTCGCACTCAACATTTTTCACACCGTACATGGAAATGTTTTAAACTCCGACAATACTGAGTAGTCGCATTTTCGTTGAAATATCAAGTTGTTGCCTTTCCTCGTAGCACTTTTCCGATGTGGTGAATTCGATTCCCTCCCCCTTTCTCGACTCCGCCATTTGTGTTATATTTTATCGCATTGTCGACTGCGCTCTTTGATCCTTCGACTGATGGTCGCTTAACCACCGTCAATCAGAATTAGTTCATTGAATCCTTTGTTACCTTATCTACTCCATCAATCGGGAACTCTGCGCTATCATGATATATTTCTCTTTGCCAAACTACAATGAGGTGATGATTGGCAAACGGAAAGCTAAGAAAAGATTTTATGATTCTGCTAAAAGTGATGTAATAAACGAATAAAAGAACTTTTATACTATCATCGCTTTAGCTTTTTGATTTTTTAACGCCTTTAAAAAATGTATTTTGAATGATATTGTATAATGTCCTTTTGTTTATCATTGAATAAGTTTGTATTTCACAGTTTGTATTGTATTTTCGATATAGAATTTATTTGTTATGCAATCTAAACTTACAAATTATCTCTGTCTTATTATAGAGTTTGTCTGGCTATCTTGAAATGGTCGAAGTATGTACATAATTTGTGATCCCCGTAGCGAGTACAATGAAGGATAAGACAGCTTAGATGTCGGTGTCTCGCTACTGAATTTCGGCTGAAAACACCAAACAAAGGATGACATGGGCTCGGGCTCGACATCAAAGATCGCCTCTTGTTACTCTCTTTGTTATTTCGATTGTACCACGCTATCGGCGATTGGAGATATGTTTGTGTACTTCTTGCTAACGCACGTGCCTCCCCTCCTCCCACATACGTCAGCCGAACAAAATAAGCAGAAATCTAATATTATTTGTGATAAATATTTTCTTGGTGTTTTCGTTTGAAAATATAAAAATATTGATAATTACTTTATTGGTACATAAACTAAGAAAATCTATTTTTTTTTTAATTATTTAGATTTTCATAGTTTATGTACCTAGTCATCGGTGTTTTTGACTACCGTGCTGGAGATCCCAGGTTTGATTCACAAAGGTATTTTAATAAATATAAGTGTTTTTCACTCTTGTATTTATTAAATAATACAGTAATACGCAGGACTGAACACCTTGCCTTTATGTATTTAACGATCAAGAGAACACTGCTTATATTCGGTGCAGTGCCCTTTTCACCATTGGTGCGGATAAGAAGATTTTTACTGACAATTCAATAGAGATGAAAAGCTCATTGAGATTAGAATGTGAACGTCAGGATGTCTAAAGGGTTTGCGACGTGTTTTTCCCTTATTAAATAATCACTTTACTTTATACACTGTAACATTCACCATTCTACCTTTACCTATGATTGAAAAACCCTGTTACTAAAATTCGAACTGTGTTTATATTGCCCGTTTGAATGTTTCATATTTTTACATACATATTTCATTGCATCCATATACGAGTATATGGTATATCTGTTGAAATTTTAAGTAAAGATAACTAGAGCTAAACCCTTTATTTTATTGATATATTAACGCATGAAAAACATCGTTTGAATTATTGTTTTTTAAATAAATAAATAAAATTAATTTGAATTTTAATAGTTTTACTATAATCTTAGCCACTGCCCTGTTTATTGGTGTTTTTTTTTTAATTTATGAAAAGTTGATATATAGAACAGTAGCGCAGAAGTTTTGTGTTTCTTTACATCCCTTGTTATTCTCGCTTATATTTTGTTTTCTCACACTTTTTCGCTTTAACAGGCGAACACGGAAGAGCTTTTCAGGTAGAATAACTTGCTTGGAAAAGTATAACTACATTGTGTAGGTACCCACCCGTGTGGGTGAATTTATTTCTAGCTCCATCGCTAAGTGCACAGAGCTAAAGTGTTCCAGGACAGCGTGTTCTTCATTTATTGCGATATAAAGTTTTCAACACAAGTTACTATTCTAAGTAGCCATCGTCGATAAAAGAAATATGATTTAAACACACATTGTCAATTTTACGTAGATGATTCGGTATGCGTCTTGATCGGAAGGACCTCCAAGGACTGGTTTTCTCTCATAACAATAACGTCCTGTCACTCGCTCTCTCGTATTGAGATGTAAGGATCACTTTGCCATACCTCTCCGCAGAATGAAATTTACGATAAAAGCTAATTACACGTCTACTCGTAGAGTTTTTTTTGCAGTCACCCAGTGAAAGGATGTTTCTGCCAGTGTCAAGTTTATTTTTATTTACAAACAAAATAATAATAGATAATAATAATAACGATTATTACAAATGTTCATAAAATTGCTTACTATTAAATTAGCTTAAATTAGCTTTATTAGTTTAAATTTATTAATTAGTTTAAATTAGCTTACTATTGCAAATTAATCCCGTCTGTTTGTTTGATTTAGTAGTAAAATATCACAATTTAATAAATAAGCTACACAATTATATCTACGTATAAATTTTTTATACTACTTACGCTGTGCCTCTCCAAAAGTAGACTAAGCTCTTGTGCTCGGAGAGGGACTTATACTCCATATTTATTTATTTGACTTAATTAGGCATGTAATATTATTTTTTCTTTGTATAATTTTTATTGTTTTCATGTTTAATAGGCATTACATAATTTTGAAAGTATTATCAATTTTCATTTTTTTATATCCGTAGGGAGGGCATTGAAATATTTCATCTTTAAATATTTGAAATTTCGCTGGAATGCCTGGTTTTGCATTTTATTATTTTAGAATCATTTCGGAATCTCAGGGATATTTTCTTCATAAAAGTGATATTTATAATTGGTTCATAAAATTGCGTTTTTCTTTAATTTTACAAAACGAAATACTTGAAGCGAGAAAAATAGAAAGTTGTAAATAAAAGTAGGTACCGATAACCGTGTTGGTGCCTACTTACAAAATTGGTACGGGTAAATGTGGCGCGTGCTTTGACTTATCAGTATCTGAACATTTTATACGACTTTATAATGGCACTGGTGCAGGTAAAACTTTGCAGTTTGGTCATGGGTCGACTGAATGCTCCTCCCACCTATTCGTGGCCCACAACGTCTCAATTTTCGTTGAAATTTAATTTAATTTGAGAGACATAAAATTATCATCTCCCATCGAAGTGTTCACCTCTGTTGGCTTTTTATTATTATATGTCAAGTTCTTGTATAGATTCTCGGTAGAGTCAGCATAACGATTTTCGTTGTAATAACTTTGTACTACTCGTACATATCCTCATTTGGTACTAGAAGTGCAAGACTGATAGCGTTGCTTTTATATGATTAACTATAAAAATATTCCTGTCTCAATTCAGTTCAGTAAGTATTTCATGTGCTTTTGAGCGCGCATAAGGGTTAAAAGATTTTACTTTTATTTATATGTTGCTTAAACTTTCTTTCCCTTGTGGTTTCTGTAATATTATATTCTCGATTTTTAATTTAAGATTTGCTCAGTAGATACCACTATTTCTTAAAATGTGTTGTTTCGATGCACTCCACATAATTTTTAAACACCGTTTGTGAAGCCTTAATTTAAGAGTTTTGTTCTTGGGACATTGAAAGTTCTTATTTTTATTAATTTAGGTTCAACTTTAATTAAAGATTTGACCACAATGTGACTGCCGAATCAATTAATGAAATTATATTCTTGTTTAAAAATTTCACGCATAGTCAATACACGACTATGAATTATTACTATGAAATTACCTAAGTATTCAAATTTATAATAAGATACCGAAAACATGAAAAGTATAGAATGCAAACCTTAATCTCGTATTTTTATCGACTCGTTATTACGACTGTAATTTCTGAATACGCACGACATCGTTACCGTATACACGGCAATAAAATAATAACGCGTCTCGTAAAGGAAAATAGTACCAATTTGTTATTTTAATTATTTTTCTATGAATTTATTCCTCAAACTACCGCTCTTGTGATTCGCGAAAATAGTGTCGGTCATTTAATATGAAAAACAGTATCTGAAGGGGGGCGGGGCTAATGTAGGCCGTTTATGCAAATAAGTTTTGCCTCGCAAGGGTGGAAACTAGAGGTATGGCTTCGTTATTGCTGCACCGGGAAGTTTGTGCTCGTAAATTCTGTGGGGGTTCAGACGGTAAAATTCCTATTTTGATCATATTTTCCACATGCGTTATATTAAATACTAATTGATATTCAGTTCAAGGATTCGCCATGACTTATGGCGTCCATCCATTAGAGATGCATTTTAAACCCCTAGAAAAACAAGGTTCCAACATTCATTTTTGTTTAAATTTTTTTTGAGATGATTGCATATGAATTTCGATACAAAAGCTTTGCTTTCTGTTCGATTATCTTGCAAAATATTGATAATTCTTAAGTATGTTAAAAATGAAACGGAACCATTTCCCTCACAACATTGTTGGGTGTGTCAGAATCCTTGTTCACACACCCAAAACTGTTGTGAATAAAACAATCTGTTCAATTTTTAAGCTGCATAAAAATTTTAAATCATGTTTTCAGGCTTCTGTAACTACGTAAAATAATCCGGTTAAGATCTTGCATATATTTGTATCAAAGTGTCTCTGCTAAGTAAAAGCTTTCACAAACCAACACTAGAAGCTCCAGTGAAAACAAGCTCCATGAGATTTATAATTTATGTACTCGTATGAGATTAAAAAAAAAAGAGATGTGTAGTTGTCAATCATAGGTAGAATGGTAAATGTTACACTTGTGTAAAGTGACCACTTAACCAGCCTATGACAGGTCATAAACCCTGTAAATACTCAGACTTCCATATTCTTCATCTATGTTAATATGTCAGAATGGAACTTTCTCGTCAATATCTCATTTTAGAAAATTAAGTTTGTTAAATTGTCGTGTTAAGGCTAAGTTTTGTCATTCGACCAAAGGTATTAATAGAATTTTTATCGTACCAAAAAAAACTTAAATCTAATTGTTAATTTAACCTAATAACTAGAAGTTCCTGATTGGCCCACACTAGATTATCCCTCCAGTTCCCAACACAGATTCAAATAAAAACATATTGAATTAGCTAGAAGAAACAATAATCCATTAATTGATCTATTAACCTTGTACATAATAAGCAAGGTAAATAATAAATTTCCCATCTAAAAAAAACCTTAGAACTAATTTCATGCCTTTGCGCCATATACTCGCATATCACATAAGAAATAATTTCATTTCATAGTGATAATGGGTGTAAAAGCGGGTAATTTGCAGTTTTCCTCGGTGTGTGGGTGTTTACAAATTCTGGAACTCGCACCGCCCCACGTTGTTAGGCCGCCTCGCGGCAGTTGTAAAATGTACCTACCGTTGACTTTCTTGCATGTTCAGAATACGACTAATAATGAAAATATACTCCAACTTTATTCCTTTCCCCGCCTAAGAGGGGCAACACGAGGACTCCAGGGTAATGAAGGCACAAGTAACAGGCTACACTTCGCAACTATAAATCTACGAGTCCCGTTCTCGCGGATAACAATTGCGGGTCGGCGTTACATTTTGGGTGTGGGTCTGTATCCACTTAATCCAATTAGTTCAGATACCTTCATATGAAATTATCACATTTATATTCATCGTTTTATATTATTTTACTAAGTTGTTTAAATCGTTCTTTTTGCAAGTATTCGTAGGTAATTGAATTAATTTTCAATAAAAAATTCTCTATTTATAGATTTGGCGTTTAATTTGTGGAACTGCATAATTTATATTTTAAATATTAAAATCAAACACTGATTTTTAGGGTCTGCTTAGTTGTATATTTAAAAAAAAACATGAAAATAAAATTCGTGACAATTGTTTCGCCTTGTTGGGGCATTATCTAGTGACGGTAGTTTGATAATGCCCAAACAAGGTGAAACAACTGTAACGAATTTTATTTTTTATTTCTGTTTTAAAAAAAAAAAAAATTCAGATTATTAGACCCCAAAAACGGCTTTGATTTTAATATTTAAAATATAGTATAAAAGTCACTTGGTAAAGTCTTAAAATGTATTAAAATCTATTGTGACACGTGTTTCGACGCATTTATCATTTCAATATCCGTATGTGAAGCCTAGTCTAAATTGTAGGGTTTTGTCCTTGGAATGTTGAAGGATGAAGTAGAAGCCGTTTTTTTTTTTAAATATTTATATCAGTGGGAACGTGAAACATTACAAAAAATAGATATCACCATAAAGTGACTGCCGAAGTAATCAATAAAAATATTAACTTCAATTCATAGTTTTTTTTAATGCCGTTAATACACTCATTTTTTTCGTTTTTTTTTTAGTGAGGACTAATTTTTATTGCTCTCACGGCATTTAAAACTACATATTTATAGCCAGAAGAATACGCATACGTATACAGTAAGAAAGTGGTTGTACGTAAAATATCCAGTAATATTTTGAAAATCGACCCCTAGAATCAACAAGGTCCCAATTAACGCTGACACTGTTCTGAGATAATGAGCTTTAGAACTTAGAATGTTTACGTTTTACGGTGTATATACCCATCCTAATTTTGTTTTTAACAGGCTCTTTGGTTTATTTTATAGGTTTAAACAGATTAAAAAATATATATTAAGAGTTCAAGGGACCAAAATTATTTCATAGTAATCAATGTTGTTAGACCAAATTGTCAATCGGAACCTTGCGGATTTACCAATTCCTTTGACATTCATTGTACAGTGCTGGTGTGTTGAGACAAAATGAAGAATATTGCTGTGGGAGTTATTTCCAATAAATAACTCAAAATATTTGAAACTGTTATTTGAAACCTTGTTCTTTCAAGGTATAAGTCATATGTTTAGTTATTTTTACATTTGGAAGTATTCATATAAACCGTCAATAATACTGTAAGTATATAAGTATATTTCTTAAACTTAAAGTACAATTTTTCTTTGTAATGTTTATGTATAGATTTACGTTGATGATATCGCCCACGAGCTTTTAGATCAATTCGGCAGGTGCTCGTATATTTGTATAATATATGTACACCTATTTCTAATGAAGTGACACCTAGGGAGAGTATTAACCCATTGATTGACGCTCATCCACGCGAGATAAGATTACGGTAATTAAATGAATCCCCAAATTTACCCGCGGTTTATAATAACAGTTAGGGTAGCTAACTTCTTGTCGGTGCTCAATATACTAGGAAGGTGGCTTAGCCTATACTGACATAGGACGGATGAAGTACTATCGTTATTGGTTTCTTGAGAGTTACCTCCGCCATAATCTAGATTTACGTAGGTAATCTCATGAAGGATTAAGTTATCAATGAACGCTCTGCAATTTATATTAATTAACTCAATTATACCCGGTTGGAATGGAGCATTTAATTTATTCCGATAAATCTACGTGCGGTTTCTTCATACCTTTTAATGCTTTTCTGCATTAAACATTTTATTAAGCATGATTAATACTTAGGTTTTCCATATAAATCACAGGTAAAACATATTTTCTAGCCAAATAGCAGATTTGTACCAACCAAACTTTGCGGACATTGAATTTCCGTATTTTGGTTTATCCCCGGTTGACAAACATTTCTCTTTTAGAGGTACCCAAGTGTTGAAACCACATTATCCCCGGAGAATGTGTGGTTGTATGTATTAAGGTACTATGCGCGTTTAATCCCAATTTAAGGTTTCACCTTACATTAAATGGAGACGTAAACCTTTGTAGTAATACATGACGAGTGAGTTATGTATGTAATTTGATTAACCGGATATAAAGTAGAATGGTAAATCATTTATATCATTTTAATTTTTAATGGATAAATACAATCTAAGTATTAACCTTGGTTGAATAAATATTGTGACGGAAAAGTAGATCAAATTTCTTATTTGTGTTTTTGTAGACATTATGCCCTACAAGTATGATTGTTTGTTGTCAAACAAGTTTCCGTCGTAAAAACCCTTCCGAGGCTTTAATTGTCTGAAAGGGACCGATACTCGGACCTTGTGGTACACCCTAGACCCCCGAATGACCACGGTCTGTAAGCGGTCCCGCAAAGCTGTTAAACTTTCACGAGAATCGAAGGCTTTCCCCTCGTGAGTTTTTATATTTAACTTGTTTCTTTGTGCTGATCGACTGTATATAATGTATTATATAATACCCCGATAGACGTATTATTAATGTAATATAAGTTTATTCATTTTACGTGATCTTTGATCAAATTTTTAAATTGCCATTTGATATAAAACTTTTATATTTGTTAGTTTGTTTTGTTCAGAATAAGTTTTTTTTAATATCGGAAAATTATAGCTAATCTTCCAATAGCATGCGCGTCGAATGTTTTATCTCAGTGGTATATCTGAAAATATTCTTTGGACCTAAGCTCGGCTTAACTCTTTCGTCTGGCACTCAGTCGTTCGTTACTTGCAATCGTCCCTTCGAGTCTTATGAGCAGATTTATTGTTGTGATTGCGATTCGTTCAATAAATATAAAGGTTTTTTTTTGTTTAAAAAAAAATCTTGGGGTGAGCGAAGGAGAAAGAATATAAGTATTTATATGAAATCATTGGAACTGTTGATAAATGTGGTATTTATCTTATTTATTGTGTCGGCATTCACTTTGTGGTAAGACATGATGACATTGAAAAGAAAACACTTGTTTTTTATCACTTGTGTTATATTTATTTTATTTTAACGGAAGCTATGAGTCCATCTTCAGGTCTAAATATAAAATAAAGCATAAATATGCAGGGGGCAACTAAAGCATACATATGCATAAATAAACATGGAGGGGGGAGTTAGGGGGTGAGTCAGGGGGTAGAGTTTGAGAATAAAGTAAAAATGGAAAGCAAAGGTGAAGAATTTCGAAATAACATATTATTTATTATGGTATTTATCTCTTTATTTATTTGTAATACTAAATTGATACGAGTCTAAATGGTAATCTGCCAAACGTATATAAAGGAAAGTGATAAAAGTGCTTAAATGTGCATATTCTTACTAATTTCCTGATCAATACATTAGTTATAATATGGAATTATCACTCCCCCGCTTGCCTGACGGAGTTGAGAATAAACTTCAGTAATTTAATCGAAGACTCACACGAAACATGTATCATAATTTTAACTTATATGGCTGTGGTTGTCTGATTAATAACCTATAATTACCTATTACGTGTGATAATATTCAGTTTAATCTTACATACTCGTACATAAACGTGAATTTGGTGGATAATGATTCAATCGCTGAAAATTATTTGACTAACTTAGTAATTCAAGGCATAGAATTTGTTGTATAATTTTTTAGTATTGATTTTGATTTTACATTCTTTAACACACATGTACCACTTAAACCAGCCTATGCCGGTCGTAAGCCCTGTAAATGCCCTGAATTCCATATTCTTCTTCATCTATGTTGAAATGTCAAAAAATAATATTAAAAAAATACTCGTAATTGGAGATAATCCAGATTTGTGAACAAGTATTTGAACGCTCTCAAAATGTTGTACATAGAATTTGATTTGCCGCCAGGAGTATGTAAATATTTTTTTACCATAGTTAAACGATGTATAATTATTTGCTGTATATGTTTATTAACATACTGTGTACTTTTTTTTCAACGAAAAAACTTTGCACTTTTGTTTGCCCATTGTAGCAGCTTACCTCGTGCTTTGCTTTCGTTCACCGCGAAAGTTCGCTGGTGGTAACTGGTAACTATATTTCGCTAAAACTTGGGACTTTCTCAGTTTATTAGTTACAGACTCGCTGTAATACCTCTCTTATAACATCTTCCCTCGTTGGTCTCTTCTCGCCCCCGGGGCTGGTGAACAGCCATGATATAGTCTGTATATTACGGCGTGTATTAACTGTGCAAGTTTCTCTAGATGGTTATCACCCACACAGGGTTACGTTTAAACTTGTGCCTCGCGAAACTATTTATCAACCTTAACTAATGTTTAATTTGATTAATAAACTTTAACTCCAATAACAATCAATTCCATCGGGACATTGGTGTTCACGTAATCATACGATAACTTCAACCCGTCTCTGTTTACAAGTACATGATTTGGGAACAGCAAATAATACCTACTTCCTATTTATGTTTACAATGCTGCAAAACCGTATCTTTACACTCGCAGCATTTTGACCCCTTCCAGGCAAAACGTCGTGAACGCCAGTTTGGTAAAGTCGTTTTGTTCTATTTAATCTACCAAAAATGTATACCTACGTTGGAGTAATTTGAGTAAAAATGTTATTTTTTTTTCGTGCAATGGGCCTCCAAAATCATTTCCCTTTAAGATTTATGTTTGTGTTGTTATTTCTAGATAAGGTTTCCCATGCCTGTTGGAGATCCTGTCGGGACATTTTCACCAAAAGATCTTTAAAGTGACTCGTAAACTTTTCTTAACATTTTTGCTGTTTTTGTTTTTGTTTTTAGCCATAACTACTTTATTTTTTAAGGTCGCTAAAAATCTTGTCGATGAAGGGAGACGGGAAAATTAGGCTAACAAACTTTGAAGCATAAATATTTTTAACCTCAAAATACCGAAACATATTTTAAGTTATCGGGATACCTCTGTCACTTATTGTAATACATGGTTTCATTTTTTTACGTGTGCTATCATCATGCATTTCTGTCCCAAGTAAATTATAATTAAATACTTTTTCGTTTTGTTTCAATCTTGTAACTTTTTAAACCATGTGTTTTATTTAAAAACCGTATGCATTTTTTACTATTGTGCTAATATCATGATGTCGTTTTCATGTTTGAATGTGTAATAACATGTAATGAAGAATGCAGAGACCCAATAAAGCTCGCGACAACTTTATTTATACCGAACATTCTATAGCACCACGTTGTGTCGCGCTGGTTTCCTAGATCAGTTCATATAGGACAGGGATGGCGAACTGGGATGCCAAATAAATAAATAAAAATGTATATAATATTATGTCGCGTGCCATGTCACATGCCATGGAAATAAAAATGCATCATATGTTTGTGTAACTTCAGATTTTTAATATAAACATAATTTTAAATATAAAAAATATTAGAAGTATGAACACACAAAAAATTGAGTACTATTTTTAACAAAATAAAAGAAATTAACAAAATAAAAATGTTGATACTTAAAACTTCATTATCATTGAGATTTTCGTTGTTGGATGCTAGATGCCATTTTTTAAAGCGGGTTCAAAGCTGGTAGCTTTTAATAGAATACAAGCAGTAAGTACTTTCGTCTGTAAGTCTAAACTCTTTTGAATTTTTTGAATAAACACTTTTATTTTTTCTCTTCATTAGCGTGCCATGGGTTCGCCATCCCTGATGTAGGACTATAGGAGATGCATGATATTTCCCCCGGTAATAATGGCAGGGCGGCAGCGGCGGTCGTGAGCGATTTATTTGACGCTAATACCGGAGCGGTGGCGGCCACCAACCGCCATCTGGAGCGCGCTGCCATCGATCGACCCGACTTCGCGTAACTCACGTGCAAGCCTCCGACCAACGAGCCCTTCAATCCCTGTTCAAATCCTACTTCCCAGGTGTCATTATAAGAGGGTTATTATACCTTACACGCGAGTATACCATTCCGTGATTGATATACAAGACATTAATCGTATAACATGATGCGCGGGCTTGTGAATCCTCTCACAATATTAACCGACGTATCGGTACTTCGATATCACGCAAACGTACCGACCCTTTTCAGACTGAGTATCGTAAACGCCAGTTAACCAAATATCGGTTTCATATTATTTTTTGACATCTCATCATAGATGAAGAAGAATATGGAAGTCTGGGCATTTACGGGGCTGTAGACCGTCATAGGCTGGTTTAAGTGATCACTTTACACACGTGTAACATTCACCAATTCTACCCATTATTGACAACCACATCACTCAAATTCTTGGAAGCTCTATACTTATATGAACAAATTTAGAAACCTTGTTCTTGAATCAATAGAACTTCACTAGAGACATCTATTGCTGAGATGTCAAGAATTTTTACTAAGCAGAAACTCTTATGTTAGTATACTTCCATATTCTTCTTCATCTTTGATGAGATGTCAAAAATAATATGAATATAACTCCTGCAATTGGAGATAATCCAGATTTCGTGAACAAGTATTTGGACACACTCAAACTGTTGTAAATATCGGTTTGTTTAAGCAAATATACTCAAAATAGATGAACGCATAATCTGGAAAAAACGATCCTTGGAGTGTTTTCGACTGCTTCAATGAATTTTTTTTTCTGTTTTCTAGTTTATAGATTTTATGCGGGTTCGTTAAACAAAACGATCTTTAATCAACTGACGTTTACGATGTTTTGCCGGGAACGGCTCGATACGATACAGTATTACGTAATTCTCCTGACATTTTTAAATATCCTTTTTTTAGATGGGAATAGCATTTATTATTTACCTTGCTTATTATGTACAAGGTTTATAGATCATTCTGGAACTTCTCAGCGCTCTTGCCGAGAGAAAACCATGTAAAACTGCTCAGGATAAGCCGGACTGTTGACTGTCATCTGCAGACCTTCCGATCCACTAGAAAAGTGTTCAGCGTTTTGTGTCCTTCTGAAAGATACTTTGAGAAAGAATATAAGAAAGAATTTTTCTCTTTCCTATGAATATTAAATGATAATAAATTATCTGTTTAAAAAACGAGTCAATTGATAGTTTTTTTAATTTCACATTTATATTTTTGGTCATTCGTAAGTACAGAAATGTTTGTATTTTATTACATTACGCATAAATACAAAATAAATGGCAGATATATACAACAATGGACAAACAGATTATTTTGTTTAACCTTTTACTCTCGCTAATTGCAATTTTTCGAGTGACATATTTTTATGCATGAAAATCTAATTTGCCAAATTGCCCCCGAAACTCGAGCCGATTGTGTCGCCGTAGTACCGCTCGGTACCTGCTATGTCCACGATGACATGCGACACCTTCAGAGCTGTGATTATGATTTATGGAAAGTGAATTAAAAAAAAAAATAGTGTCTCAACATGTGAACAGAAAATTGCTGAAATCAATATTCTTTGACATAAAACATTTTGAGTGTGTCCAAATACAAATCTGGATTATCTCCAATTATAGGAGTTTTTTCATATTATTTTTGACATCTCATCAAACATGAAGAAGAATATGGAAGTCTGGGCATTTACGGGGCTGACAACCGTCATAGGCTGTATTAAGTGATCGCTTTACACAAGTGTAACATTCACCAATTCTACCCATTATTGACAACCACACTACTAAAATTCTTGGAAGTTCTATATATCGCTCGCTCCTTTCAAGAACGTCATAAATCAAAAAACTTGATTTTTCAGGAGAACGTTTTTAAAGTTTAAAAATATAATACAATGTATTAAAAATAAATATCAAGCTACTTATTGATCTTTTTACTGTGCAACAGATCTTTTTAGGTAAAACCTGAAGGTTTTTTCTCCATTTGAAATATATTTAGTATTTTTTTAAAAATAATTAAACAATACATTTTCTTCAAAATTCAAAAACAACACTTTATGCCCTGTAAGCGGGTAAATGTTAAGTAAAAAATATGCCACTTTTGCTGGGATATAGTACATTTTCTGGGCATTCCGAAAACATGCACAGCTGAAAATTGACGATTTTTGATTTATGACGTTCTTGAAAGGAGTGAGCGATATATGAACCAATTTTGAAACATTGTTCTTGAATCACTAGAACTTCACTAGAGACAACTATTGGTGAGATGAAAAGAAGCTTTTTATTGAGCAGAAACTCTTTTATTAGTATGTGAAGTCCGAATCCTGGATTGTAATCACACACATGAGAATAATAATATTCTTTGACATTGCTCGTTAATTTTTATATTTTTTTTCTAAATTTGAAAACACTAAAGCAAGCAAGTTATTTATATCGGTTGATTTCAATATGGACATGATGTTAACTCCAAATACTCGAGTTAACGCAGCACCCAATCTATCCAGCTGTCCGTTTGCGGAAGAGGCGCAGGTATTCCGTGAATCCGCATTAGGTATGCACGTCGCGACACAACACTCCCCTATCTCCACTGAATTGTACGGTCGTGACGCCTACCGTGAAAACTGTCACCGCACACCTGATCTGTGATTCCCGTCCACTGAGGGGTGTCACTGTGGTGCCCACACTAAAGCGTACCGCCACTCTATCTTGGGCGCCAGCATACCATTCGCTTTAATTTTTGACATCTCATCAAAGATGAAGAAGAATATGGAAGTCTGGGCATTTACGGGGCTGACGGCCGTCATAGGCTGGTTTGAGGGATCACTTTACACACGTGTAACATTCACCGATTCTACCCATGATTGACAACCAGATTACTAAAATTCTTGGAATTTTCATATGTATTGTGTAAGATTCACCAATTCTACCCATGATTGACAACCACACTACTCAAATTCTTGGAATTTCTATGTGTATTGTTTAAATTGGAAACATAGTCCTTGAATGCACTAGAATTTCACTAGAGACATCTATGGCTATGTATTTCACCTCACCATAGATGTCTCTAGTGAAATTATAGTGAATTCAAGCACTTTGTTTCGAATTTGAATAATACATATAAAAATTCCAAAAATTTGAGTAATCTGGTTGTCAATCGTGGGTAGAATTGATGAATGTTACACGTGTGTCAAGTGATCACTTAAACCAGCCTATGACGGTCGTATGTCCCGCGAATTCCCAGACTTCCATATTATTAATCTATGTTGAGATGTCAAAAAATAATTTTAAAAAATAACTCTTCATTGGACATTATCTTGATTTGTGTCAGACACACTCAAAATGTTGTATGTAAGGATTCATGAACCAATTAAAAGTATTGCGACTTTCAGACTGTTGTCGATGTGTGTTTATATATTCATTCCTTCGAAGCAGATTTATGGCCGGCCGTTTATTTAAAACGTATAAAGCTGTATTACGTTTTGTGTTGTGTGTTTCCGCGAATTTCTCGAATCTTAACAGACACTTCAAACGCGTTATTATCGCTATTTCCTCACTCACGTAATGACACGATACTCCACTCAGTGCTCCGCCGTCGCAGACCGTTTTTATCGCGACATTACTTTACATTGCTCCGCTGATTTACTTTCAGCGCTTAGAATGAGCTCACCAAATGCCCGAGATCTTTTATACGAGCGCTTCGAACGGCGCTCGAGTTTGGAAATGATATTTCGCGGCGCATTTGCTCGTCACGAGTAGTCAACGTTTGTTACTACTGGTTACGCCTCGTAGAGCTTTCAGATGCCCGAAAGCTGGACAAGTCTTTCTCTACACCATACATATATGGGTAACCACCGACCCGCGGGCCAGATCCGACTCGCCGAGCAATTTTCTCCGGCCCTTACCCGTTTTACAATTTTGTTTTACATTTTCTATAAATTTCGCAACTTAGTTCATAAAACAAATAAACATATTACCTTGCATGAGAGGTCTGTCAGGAAGCCTAGATGCTTCTGTATCAGATCTGGGACGTGGGACTCTTTCAATGTCCGGCCTTCAATAATCTCGGCGAAGTTTATACGGATATTCATATTTACGCGCATTTGCAAGAAAAATCATTTGTCTTTTTGGCAGCATATGCGTGAACAGTTTTTTGAGGATACAACAAACCAAATAATTAAAAAAAACATCGAAAATTCCATGCGATTATCCTTCAGCTATACCAAAGACAATATTGATCGTCTCATAATTCAAGAACAAGGCCAATCTTCACACTGAAAATTGTAATTGGTAGGTATATCATATTGATAAAAGGTCTTTCATTTTATAAATAAATAAATATGTATAAATAGTAGCAACGTATTTTATTTAATTTAATATAACTTTTTTATGTTTGATAATCTGGTCCGGCTTTTGACTCGGAGACAGAATGATAATTTGGCCTCAGACTTAAAAAAGTTGCCCATGCCTGCTTTAAACAGACGACGGTTTCATGCTCTGTTAACATTGACAGCCCGTGGCTGGGTCCATACCTGCCCTTACGAAATAAATTAAACTCTGAATACGATCATTTTAAATGATACTACCTACCATTCGCGTTTATTCGTTTATTTTGTACACAATGAATCAAGTAAAAACAAGAATTTAATAAATTTAGCTTTAATCTTGTAAAATTTGTGATTGAAAATTGTGCCAGCATTTCTTTTTTTTCATACTTATTAAACAATGTTTCATGAGCGTATTGCACAACATATCGAAGCGTCATTATTTTCTCTCCTTTCGTTCACCTTATGGGCGCTTGTCCACTACCCGAAATATCTTCCGGCAGTCCGGTTTTGAAAAATGAAAGCGACTACGACAGTTTAGCATGATCGAATTTACGATCGATCGGAGCTCTTGATCGGTGCGTGACGTGTTCACGCACCGATCAAGAGCTCCGATCCGAAGAAAGATGGACAAAAGCACAAGCCGATTAATAAGCCAATAATCGTTTTTAAAACGTTAACTGACGTGCCGGACGGTAAAATTCTGTGTAATTCCATGTAGTGCACAAGCGCCCATAGGGCGTTTTACCTTGAATTTTACTGTCCGGCAGTCTGTTTTTTTTCTTCAAATAAATGCGACTTTGACAATTTAGCGTGATCAAGTTCACGCGCACCGTGATTACGCACCGATCCGAAGAAAGACAGACATAAGAACAAGCCAATCATCCGTTGTTTCATGCTAACCGGACTGCCGGACAGTAAAATACCGTGTAGTGCACAAGCGCTCTGTGAAGTGTTTGGTTACCTGGAAAACAGAATGTTACCCTTAAGTACTCTTTCGGTTTCGCTGAGGTGTTTTTTGTTCGTTCCTGCCGTGGATTTCTCCAAATGCCGCATGTACCGGATGTAGAGGGCCGGAGCTGGTCACGTTCGGCTCTCATTGAGTCACGCGCTGCCCGCGGGGCACGCGCCGCGGAAGGGCTCAGGAACCCGAATCTGCAGCCGGATGCAAAACGTATCTTCAACACACAATTTTAAAGAGATATTTTAGGCTTATACGTTCGCTACTTTAGGTAAGGTTTCTTCATGATCCTTTATTTTCTTTCAAAGAATTCTGTAAAATTTAGTACTTATTCCTACTTATTTATAAAATATAATAATAAAAATAGCAATTTAAACACACAATTTAAAAAATATATTTTAGGGTTATACGTTTGCATTTTTAGGTAAGGTTTCTTCATCATCCTTTATTTTCGTAACATTCACCAATTCCACCATTTATTGACAACCACACTATTCAAATTCTTGGAAGTTCCATATATATATATATGAACCAATTTTAAAACACTGTTCTTGAATCACTAGAACTTCACTAGAGACATCTATTGGTGAGATGAAAATAAGATTTTTATTGAGCAGAAACACTTTTTATTAAAATACTCCCATAATTAGAGATAATCCAGATTTGTGAACAAGTATTTGGACACACTCAAAATGTTGAATATCATTGACAAAATCAACAATTTCGGAACGCGTGTGACGAACGCGCTCGGCCAGCCGAGCAATCTGTTCGCTATGTACCGCACTTAACTTTTGTTAAGGGACTTTTGCCACGGAGTAATGAATACATTATTCACAAACGTGATCGGTAAAGTATTACGGCGCTCCAAAAATACAAGACCCCCGGGGCCGGAGCGGCTACGGCGGATCTGTAGCTAAATGTGCCGATATATCATCCGCCACCCGGCCGACCCCAATCTGTGATCCTATTTGTTTCCGAGCGGCTACGGTCAGTACTAATTTAAAGAGATTGTAAACGGAAGATCTAGATAAAAAATTACGAGTTCATCCGCTATATGGGATTCTGATATGAAAAAATCGCGCCAAGGATTACTCGAGTCCGTAAAAAGGTTTCGCTTTTTTACCCTGGACTGGTCCCTGAAGCGCAGAGATAACACTACGTTTATATATATGCAGTGCCCTATGCACCATTGGGTGCGGATGAGGGTTGGATACGTTGTTTTGTGACATTGCTTCCTAATTTTTATATCTAAAATTTAAATAAAAATCTTATAAAAAGCGTATTTAAGGCCAAGTAATAAAAAGCCCGCAGCTTAATTTTCTTCAAAACTAGGTAACATTTAGCTTTATTAAATATTTTGCTTAAAACATCGTTTTTCTATTGAAAATATAAGTTTTTCTTCGAAATAAATGTATGTTTTTTAATGAAAAGTCGTTAAAAGGTAAGAAGTTAAAAAAAATATCATTATTTTTTCCAATATATATTTTAAAAAAAAATCTAATTTCAATATACACTAAAAAAAACAAAATTTGTGTGAAAAGCCGTGTGGCCTCTCGCACAGTTGGTCGCCTACTGAATTCTATGTTTGCGAGAAAGGCCTTAGCAACTACAATTTACCAGAAACAAGCGCGTTTTGTAGGCCTACATCAGGTGCATTATGCAGATAATACTCCTGCACTATGGTTAATACTCCTGCACCATTGCGTTACTAACGCGTATGGATGGCGTAATAAAGTAAAAGGCCCCAGCTGCACAAACTGAACACCAATGAGGAGACGCCAGGACACGCCAATGGTTTATGGTCGTATTAAGAGCGCGATAAATAATTTAGCGCTTCAGTGTGAAAGCGCTCTAACGCGTCGTCATCAAACGACCTCAACCCGACCGGGCCCATAATTTGAATGAAATCTTTATTCGTTTCGCATACCCGTTCTCGCTTAAAACCTATTGTTCATTTTAGAAGAGTTTCTTAGTGAATATTGGAAGAAATATATTTTATGTTTCCTTGAATTCTAAAATTTGGTGTTGATATTCATTACGGATATAGATATATTTTTATTATTAAAAATCAAAAAATCGTATTAGACCACTAATTGAGTGTTATTTCACACGACTAGTTAAAAATGCCTACAGATGCTTTCATCGACAGATGATCACAAAAACTAACGAGCAAAAAATCATTCAAGGTATTGGTAGACGTGGGTGGGGTAATAACTAGAGGAGGTTAAAGAGTGGGATTTGGTTTAATGGGAACATAGACAATAATGGTGAGGAATTTTGGAAAACAACATTATTAATTTATGTTTATCAGTATTTAAATATTAATTTTTATAAATCTACGTTAATTTTGGAATCGAGAAATTTCGTTTTATTGTTCAATTATATTTTTACTTTCTCCAGTGAAGTGAGATGGAGGTACAAACTTTACGGATTAAGCCGACGATATGTTTTTTGAATGCCGCTTTCTCTTCTATGTTCGCCTAGTTATTATTTGAGTTTTATATTCCTGATCTTCAAAAAAAGTATATTATTTAAAATACTTAATGAAAACGAAATCAAAATATGTTTTTTTCTTGATATAATCGTTTTATACTGTAATTGTAAAATTTACGATCAGTAAAGTTGGTTCTAAGTTTTATTGAGATTAGAGCTTGCGTTTTAGTAAATGTTAGCGTAATCTTTTAAAACCTTGTTATCGATTGTTACAGCCCCAAGAGTGTTAGTTCACTAAGTTTAGTTACCGATCTATCGGATTAACAGGTTTTTGGCGCTTCATTTACAACCCTTTCTACATTATCTCTAATAATCTAAGTGGGTATTTTTGATAAGAGATCTTAAATTATTTAAATATTTGTCTGATAATGACAACTTTTTAAAATACGCATCTCTATAATTATGTTGGATTTTAATATGATGAAAATAATTTGTCTGCCATCCAGATTAAAGACATTCAATGAAGACAAAATACAAAACCAAAATATTTTTTTTTAATTTCCAATAATTCCGATGCACATTTATTTAAATGTTGTATGAAACAAATCCTAAAATGTGTGACCACGTTGAAAGGCTTCCAATACACTTAATTTGATTTATTATTTATAGATTTCTGTTAAAACTGAAGTGCATCTCAATTATTCATTAAAATGATTTAATGGTACGTGATTACGTGGTTATTTTTAGTTTAAAACTTCACGAGACTTTACAAACATGTACGTGCCGAATCTACTAATAAAACTTAATAATTTCCACAGTTATTTCGTGATAATCTAAACATTCAAATATATAATGCCAACTTGGTGAACACCACTAATTACTATACTTCCGTGGTATAATGATGTCGAGCTCATCACAATATAGTATATTAAAAAAGTTGTATTTACCAAGTAAACATTAAACATTATTGAATGTTAACTTGGTAAATACAACTATTTACCAAGTTAACATTAAATGATATATGATTTATCAGTGGATGGAATTTTTTTATTTAAAATTATTTTGTAAAATATATTGTATGTACGTGGTAACACTTTTTTAGCTTTTAAATTCATATAATTTTAAATTCAATTAATTTTACCTAATTTAAAATACCAGTCATTATTCTCTGTTCAGATACCGGAAATTATATCCATATTTGCGGATGTGCGAGTTTGCTAGTGTCTGTTGCCTATACGGACAGTCATAAAATCTCCTGAGAAATAGGATTATCCTGGATGAACTTTTCTAGGAGAGAAATGGAGAGAAAATCTCCACAAATACGTTTCTCTTCGTCCGGTTTATCAGTTTGTTTTACGTTGTTCCGTACAAATGAAGCCTATAAGTTGCCCTCACACCAGTATGAATATGCTTATTTATACGTGTTCCTTGGCGATATTGAACTTGGTACGAAGTACCTTGATTAGGTATTCTATTATCCTTTTTATAAATGATGTTGTACTATTATTGTATTGTAATACAATGTTTTATTTACTATTTATAAATCAATCACTATGTTATTAATTTATTGATGTAATACAAATATATAAGTATATATACTTATCTTATATCGCTTACGTATATAAAAAAAAAAAACTTAAATTGAACTACTAACTAACCATCACGCCGCTTCACTGCAGGGGTAGGCAGAGAGAATCGAACGCCACACCACTCTGTCTTTGCAAACATTATTCGCCTCTTCCACATTTATGCATCTCCTCATACAAACCCGACGATTATTACGATTCCTGATCTGGCTTGAAAATAAATCCTTAGTGAGAAAATCCAGATTTGTGAACAAGTATTTGGACATACTTAAAATATTGTTAACGAAAATTTCATGTCGGTTACTTATTTTTTTTTCAGAGATTTTCTTAATTCCGTATGCTTGATTGCTCGAACTTTATTTTATCTACCATCAGAATTTATATCCTCTCGTTCCTTATGACATAAGAGCCGAGGTACGTCGGTCGTCCGAAGGGATGACGTTCCGACGCCGACGTTCCGACGGCCGTGCGGCTGTGCGGCCGTGCAGTGTCAGTTAGCAGTATGACTGTATCACGGCGGTATCGATCCCCCGCTGCAGCGGCGGCCGGAAATAGTTTGAACTTCTGAACTGGATTCCATCTCACTGAAATAGGCATTACAACGGCCGACCGCCATCCTTCATTCCGACAATGGAGAAAAACTTACTGTACCACTCGTTGGCGTTTCAGTCGCAGACTGGAAGCTCTCTGTGTGTTGTAAGCCGGCAAACATAACTCTATTATACGAATACGGCTATTATATATTTTTTTCTTTGTTCAAAGTATTGTTTCTAAATATTCTTTTTTTAAAACTTCATGTACAGAAAAGAAATAAGTACATTGGCAGGCTTATTGCTGAAAAACTATATCTTCCAAGTAACCAAAAACAGGCTAGTGATATTGATCAAAACGTTTGATACCATATATAGCTGTTTGCAATCAGAGGGTAGATAGTAGTTGAGCATTTAAAAAACATAAATTACGAATTGATGAAAATAAGGAGGGCAAAGGAAAAAGGGATTTAAGGGATGGAGGTAGAGGGAAAAACTAAGGGAGGAGGTTTGATGGACATTAAGGATTCAAATAAAAAAAAGTAATGTCTCAGATGTTTCTTAAAAGTTATTGCGTAATTTTCAATCCATTTAATTTATTTAAAATTACGTAACAAAAATATGTCTGACTCCATAGAGTGTAAGCGCAACTGGCTACCGTGCTTTAGGTCCCGGGCTCAATTCCCAGTGGCGTTGAAATATATATGGGTGGTTTTCACTATCATATTTATTTAATATCACCTTGGACTGGTACCTGTAGCGCCGGGCTATTCACCTTGCCTCCGTGCAATTAACTATCAAGATAACACTGCGTTTATATGATGCAGTGCACTATGCACCATTGGGTGCCGATAAGAGCTTTATGAAGAAAAATAATTTTAAATAAATCTTATTTAAAAAAAATCTAACTAATCATCACGCTGTTTCCCTGCAGGGGTAGGCAGAGAGAATAAATAGCCACACTTATCTGTCTTTGCACTCAATCTTCGCCTCTTCCACATTTATACATGCACGCTGATTATTTTATCTCCTGACCTGACCACTTTCAAGCATTTGAAATAATTGATCATGGCTAGTTTTTCTCGGTCTGCTTTTATTACCAACCATATTCGCATCATGAATTCGTTTAACTATCCTTTCTTCACTCATTCGATTCACAGTAGCGACATATTTAAAAAAAAAACTGAATTGTATTGTTAAGTCTGAAGTTATTTATGAACTTTTTCAATGCAAAGAATTCACATAGTTACATTTACAAGCGATATTTCACGGTACAAATTTGCTCTGTTAAGAAAAGCTGTATTTTACGATTGCTAATGGCCAGTGAAAGCTCTGCTTTCCGGCGAGTATTAATTCATAATGTTGGAATCGAATTTCGATCATGCACCGTAGCAGAAAATTTTCCACAGATACTCTTCATTTATACTTCTGGTGTCATTATAAATATATATATTTAGGTATTAATTTTAAATCCAACATAGATTTTTTGAGTCTACTAAATTGTATTTAATAATCAAAAACACATAAAAAATTTATACTGTGACAATTGTTTCGCCTTGGAAGGGCATTACCAAACGAATGTCATGACACAAAAAATCTGTGTTTGATTTAAAATTAATACATCAATTAAAATGGAGTTCTACAAATTAAACGCCAAATCAATAAATAAATATATGTAAATATATGTGTAAAACTATCGTTTTGTTTTATTGAACAATGTACATATTTCTAAGGATTTTTTAAAAAATATATACAGTAAAACCTTGATATAACGGATTAATTAGAAGAAGGGGGTGTCTGATTAAGCCGAAATATAAAAATGGGTTAAAAAAATATATATTTTTTGAAAATATGAACGCGGTATTTAAATATAAATAAACGATACCAAACTCAAACAAAATTCTGTTTCGTAAATACCACTTTTTCTTAAAATCTACTATTATACGTGTTTTGATGCATTCCGCATCATTCTCAAACACCGTATGTTCAGTATTTGAAAATGATGCGGACTGCATCGAAATTTTTTAGTATTTACTAAGTAAAATTTAAATAAAAAATGTATAGATTTTACCACAAAATTTTATTTATTTTCTGTGGATACTCCGTATAACATGAGTATCATGGCCGCCAACAATTGTTTACATGCGGCGATACTTGATTTTTAGTATGTATAATATTAACAGGACTTTTTTGAGTTTTTTTTCTCCTTTATATCCGATTTTTTTCTCCGTTATATCCGAAATTCGTTGAATAGAGGTCCGTCAAATCGAAGTTTTACTGTGCATATTTACTGAATTGGACATTGGTTCTTTGTAGGCCCGATTCTTTAATATCAGAAATATGTGTATTATTTTGACCGTCGAATTTTTTTTTATATGTAGGTAGGTTACTGTTATTTTCGCTAATATGTTTATAAAAGTTTTTGAAATTAATAATCGAAATAAGTTCAACGGGCAAGTATTTATAAAATATTAACTACACATTTCTTGTTTTTTTCTTCTTGGTTCTTAATGAATTCAACCTTCGTATACACTGTTTGTTGATACATTTTATTACTTGTCCGCTGTAAATAACCCCCGCTTGATTTTTTATGTAAATGTTGTACATTTTATGTAGCGATAAAAGTAAAATAGTCTGCCGTCATAAAGCTTTTACTTACGCGTGTGATGTACCGTAGCGTTGTGTGAGTGACTCGCATACGTACACCGCGGTTGATCTGCTTTGCAATATGTGGCTACTGAGTGTTTCGCGAGCGTTTACATTAATACGTATACTTCACGGTATGTGTGTCGGCAGATACCTATCTGGTTTCGCATCCCCCCAATAAAAGCTTTTATGTGCACTACCGTTGTAGCATCCCCTCCCCTCAGGAGCTCCTTCCCTTTTGTGTCGGCTGCTTTACCCGAAATGTTTATAGTTACCACCTTTTACCAATTGGCTGGTAATGAAATATTATTGCAGATTTTAACGGGGATTTCGCTTTTAATGTAGCAATATCATCTCGCCTACTTTGAAGCATATTTGCCACGTGGAATTTGTGACAAAGTTTAATCATTGTTTATTGCTTTTCCTTATATATGTTACATTTAATATTAAATTCTTTTTCTGTATTTATGTACAATAATGTACAATTTAGTGTTTCCTTACCTAATTAGCGTGGTAAAATACATATATTTTAACTTAGCACGATGTTAAATTAAAAAATAATGTTTTTACGTCACTGCTTGTACAGAAAAAAGCAATTTGAATGTAAAATGAATGATAGATATTTTTCCAGAGTTATCTTGCTCCGTAAATTGATTTACCTACTTTCGGATGTAAACGACGACAATTTGCATTTCTCATATTGTACGTACCATACGCAAGACGATTCGTATGGGCGGTTCTTACCCGGGGAACATAAATCATACGGGGGCCCGCAGCTTATTCTGTTTTCATGGTAGTTCGGCTTGCCGTACGTATAACCTCATATACCGGAACCAATTATAACCCTCCTGATAACTCAAGTGCTTCTGGTATCCTGGTATAATGTACACAGTATTATAAACCACGCAATATCTACCTACTAGTGATGATGTGGATACCTTTGAGTATATAGAAATTATGAGCATTGAATTTAATTAGCGGATTAAACTATAAAATTGCAATTTTTAATAATACGAATAAGTAAAATAAAATATATTATAGCCCGATACGTTGTTTTTCTTTCGGTGTCGCGATGTTGCCAGTATATAGGAGCAATATAATATGTACGCGACATAGAAAAATGTTCAGTATTAAAACACCTGCCTTTCTTCTTCAGTTTACAAGACAAGTTTATATATAGCGCAATTCTTCCTGCGCGCTTACAATATCCTTTTATTGAAATAGGGACTTTATACTGCTGCAAGTTGTTCTACTTTCTATTCTGAAAATCTTTCGCATACAATATATAACTGAATCTATTCGTGATATTTAAAAATTTCTGTAACGTTTTCATTGAAAAACTTAGTAAATAATATGTTTTTGCAGAATGCCGATTATCTCATTACGTGGGAACAAATTGATTTTTTTCTTTACAATGATGTTTTAAATATAATTTTAAAAATTATATTTCTTTACGTTGTGAACCTCAAAGTGCAGGGTGCATATTTAAGGCAAATGATGATGCTATTTTGCCTCCTGAAGTAGTTCCCTTCTTGAAGATGCATTATGCATGGTAATCGGGTTCTGGCGGGGACCATGGGAGACCCAGCGCTATTATAACCGCGCGGAAGTGGTGCGCGTTTAGACTGTTGTCATACGACTAACGGCATTTTCAACAATTTTAAATTTAAATGTATTTAAGGGGTCACATTCAAATAATAAAAAAATACTGAAGCGCCCTGTACACAGACGGCTCTATCGCGACGATCTTTATGCAAATTCGTCTATAGCTGAAGTCTCCCGCGTGGACGAAAATTGTTGATCGCTATGACGCGTCGCAATGGATTGCTGAGCGATTATAATCGATCAGGTTATAATTCGATAATTATTTATTGTTGTTCCACCGCATTCCCGGATCTGATACAGAACCATCTAGGCTTCCTGACATACCCTCTCTTGCAAAGCAATTTTTTTTGTTTGTTTTACGAACTAAGTTCCGAAAATGTTAGAAAATATAAACAAAATTGTATCTTGATTTTACTGTGAATTTTTATTTAAAACTTGATCGCTTAAAATATTCGAGCGATACGGTAAATCGTCAGACATAATTTTCTCGTTAGTACTATTATCGGCTGATTTCGCCAGTTCGATCGAACCGCCAAGCACAGCAGACGTGTTTTGTATTCACTTTTATTTTTCGTGTTTACTTATGCAATTTCATTGTTTATTCATTGAGATCTCAATTACCGCTGTGGCAAGAAAAAAAAAGAAAATTCATACCATTGCTGAAAAGCAAAGTATTTCAGTCTCCATTTTAAAACGTTGCTACCGACAGAAGATTGAATACTGCGAAATCGCCCGATATATTTTATTTTACATGTGCAACTCGAAATCGAAACAGGTCAGCTGTTAAATCGCAGAGATCATTCGTCTTTTGGAGTGTATTTTAGTACTAATATTTATATTATTTATTATATTAGACCCTGGATTATTCACCCTACGGATGAGATGTCTATATTATAGGTGTCTCAACTTGATATGAAGCATCTATCTTTCCTCTTCATAAAAATAGGAACGATAGATATCAATCAATCGTTCAGTGTACCTTTATACAAAGTGTACTTAAGAAAGTACCACCTTTGTATAAAACTTTTAAAGATCTTTTTAATAAAACGGGCAGTATGAAAGTATCCCTAATTAAGGCAGGGCACTGCTAAAATGATGTTTTTTTATAAAAATTTAATTATTCTTACTAAAACCTTTATCCGCGCCCGATGGTGCATAGGGCACTGCACCATATGATCGCAGTGTTATCTTGGTCGTAACACATGAAGGAAAGGTGATCAGCCCCCTGCTTCATGTACCAGTCCAGGGTAATGTTGAATAAATATTTCAGTTAAAAAATCACTTATGTTGGACACTGACCGGAGCATTTCGTCGTAACGTAACGTCGTCGCGGCGAGCATCAGCGAGCATCCGAAACTATGAATGGAGCGCTCGTCTCGCTGTACTGACTATACGAATGCTCGCATCGTAACGTGTTACGTTACGACTTCGGTAAGTCTCCACCCTTATATTTATTTTATCCCCCTGGGAACCGAACCCGGGACCTCCAGTACGGTAGTCCAGCGTGCTGGCCATTACACTACGGAGGTGGTCGAATCAAATTTATTAAAGAAATTACGAATATGGTTTTATTCAGAAGAATACTAATGTAATTTTTTTGTATTAGTGTGATTATTAAATTCTAAACAGCATCCAGTATTTGATAACAAGTTACTCAGTGTGGGTCCATTCCGTTTGTCATCCAATGACGGCAATCCCTGTTTGTCATTCGGTCAGATAAGGCGGGCCAGCACAGCGCCGCCGTTCCCTTCCGATAGCGCTTCTCGTATTGATATCGGAGTATTGCAATATGAATCTGCATACAAATGGAACCAATTATGACCTTAGCCTATTAGATTGTGCAGATGTTATTGATTGTGGCTCCCAGACGTCCCAGCAATACAGGGCGTGTATTGATTTTACGGTCTTATCATCCTCCCACTCGAATCGGTTATAATTAAGTACCGGCTTTCGACTTCGATTAATTATTTAAATTAATACTGTTTGTTTTTGCTCGCACCCGGAACAAATTATTGTTTACATTGCTTAAATGTAATTAAAAATAAAGTTACATTTTGAGTGTGTCCAAATCTGGAGTTGTTCACAAATCTGGATCTATCACTATCTCCAATTAGGAGTTTTTTTATATAATTTTTTAACATCTCATCAAAGATGAAGAAGAATATGGAAGTTTGGGCATTTACGGGGCTGACGACCGTCTTCGGCTGGTTTAAGTGATCACTTTACACACGTGTAACATTCACCAATTCTACCCATTATTGACAACCACACTACTCAAATTCTTGGAAGTTCTATATATATGAACCAATTTAGAAACCTTGTTCTTGAATCACTAGAACTTCACTAGAGACATCTATTGGTGGGATGTAAAGAAGCTTTTTATTAAGCAGAAACTCTTATATTAGTATGTGAGGTCCGAATCCTGGATTATAATCACACACATGAGAAACGCCAGAAAATACCATTTTCATTTTTATTTAAGCTTATAATTATAATTATAGGAGTTTTTTTTACATCATAACAAAACTGAATAAGAATATGGTAGTCTTGGCTCGTTTAAGTGATCACTTTACACACGTGTAACATTCACCAATTCTACCCATGATTGATTTATCTCGATACACGGTTTTTGAACTCGATTGATTTCACGAGCCCCGTAAATGCTCAGACGTCCATATTCTTCTTCATCTATGTTGAGATGTCAAAAAATAATAAAAAATTAAGTTAGCTTTGTAATAAGTTCAATGCAGTGTTCTATGCCATTAGGAACGAATAAGGCTTTGGAAGTTTCGCGAAACACGGAACATTTCATCGACAGGTATAATTATACACCAAACGTTAACAAAAGTAAAGTAATTAATTAAAAAATATATTCTTGTTCATTTACAAAGTTAATGACGTATTAATGAACAAAATCAATTAATTCCATTTAGACTAGGAAAAGCTTTGTATTATTAATGTTAATGATTGTTTGAATGTTTAGAGTTTATTGTACTGTCTTTAACTTGATTATTTATGTATACATTATGGAAACACAATACATCAAACGTTCGTTGACAGGTCTAACGCAGAACATAGTATTGTCGTCCCATTAGCTTTAATTAATATATTGTATGGTGTCGCAACTTATTAGGACCTTGATGATTAATAAGTTGACAATCCAATCATAAATAATGGTACAAATGTGGACGTTTCTTGGCACAAACGACGCGATCGCTTAGTTTGTGTTTTTACTCGAGGGCTTTGATCTTGTAGGTATTGTAACTTCTGGTCTTCTCTTTTGTGTCAGCTTTTCAACCTCTTTACCCGACACAACACTACCTTTCTCTTTATCTGGTGGAAATATTTTTATGTTTGTGTTTTTCCTAAACAATTCAATTTATTTTCTCTGAAATATGGTACGTTTTTTTTCTGGGTAAAACGCGATTGTAGTTCTTCGTTTGTTATCGCTGGTTGTTGTCACCTGTAGTTTAACTATAAGATGCAGAAGTCTGGGAACTATTTTCAAATCATAAAAAATATAGTTCAATTTGTCTTATTTTTAGTAAATATATAATGCGGACATCTCCAGAGGTGGCAGCATAATTATCGTACTTAATTTTAATTTTCTGGGATAATAGTTTCCTAGTGACACGTGTCGCTCCATATATGGATAGTGGGAAATTATTCTCCCAGTATTACTTTAAGGGTTTGTTTTAACTAGATACTTTTACCTTACGAATGATGTATTTTTTCAAATTAGTTGTAAATAAATTACATAACCGGCTATAGAATTTCATTAATGTGATACGATTCAAAACCCATAGTTTTTACTATCAAAGTCACCGATATTTCCAGCAATGAATTTTATTCACAGTAACCTAATTATATTTTTTTCGATCTTTTTTCTACAAATACTAATAAAGGGTTTGTTGGAAAAGAAAAAATATATGAGAATACAACGTTACAACATCCTTCAACGTTTTTTTATTGCTTGCTCCATTTCGCTCAACATAGTTTTGCTGTGCCCCACGCCGATCAGAGTGATTGACACTAAAAAAATGTGTGCAGTTTTTACTCCTTTTAGTTTTCTCAACAACCCGCTTCCCGTAAGGGTGGATTCCTTACGACGAAAGAATATACCTATATAGGGCTATTATACCTACTAGGATGAAATTCTATATCGGAATGTTCACTTGCCAACTCTCAGCAGTTGATACTTGTATTGTTATTCGTGAATATAAACGAATACATTGTATTTCTACATATTGATTTGAAACTGATTTTAGTCATTACTCCCCACTACTGATTCCCATTGTATCGGAAAATGGGAAATTGGTTTTGGTAATAATAAGCGTTCGATACATCGCTCACTCCTTTCAAGAACGTCATAAATCAAAAAACTTGATTTTTCAGGAGAACGTTTTTAAAGTTTGAAAATATAATACATTCTATTAAAAAAAAATATAAAGCCACTTATAAAACTTTTTACTGTGCAACAGTTCTGTTTAGGTAAAACCTGAAGGTTTTTTCTCCATTGGAAAAATATTTAGTATATTTAAAAAAAATAATTAAACAATACATTTTCTTCAAAATGCAAAAACAACCCTTTCTGCCCTGTAGCGGGTAAATATTAAGTTAAAAATATGCCTCTTTTGCTGGGATATAGTACATTTTCTGGGCATTCCGAAAACATACTCAACTAAATATTGACGATTTTTGATTTATGACGTTCTTGAAAGGAGTGAGCGACATATACTATCCTTTTTTTCTTCCATATCCACAACATTGATAAATTGTATTTCTTTAACCTCGGTCACCTATTGATATTTTTATATACTAATATTATTGTCCGCCTCCGTAGTGTAATGGTCAGCACGCTCGGCTACCGTACTGGAGGTACCGGGTTCGATTCGGA